>NW_020837956.1:15466540-15679989 GCF_003676395.1 Aethalodelphis obliquidens | reverse complement strand
TACTACTTTCCTCATAGGGTTGTGAAACTAAACTATGTTAGCATGGGTAAAATACTAACAATTGTACTTGACTTATATACAATGGGATCAAAATTATTACTATTAATTATAGTAGCAGTAATAGTATTACCACTCTTCCACAATCTCCCAAAAGACTGGCATTTGCTACAAATATCTGAGGTAAGTGTTTTACAAGAGCATAATGTCAGAGTAATGGCCCATCAGCTGATAATATCAGAATGACCATCTCCTGAGCAAGGTTAGAATGCTCTTAAAAGTCTGAGGTATATGTGTGTGCTAGAAAACACATGATTATCTGATTAAGAAGCATTTGAAACTTATCAATAAGGTGAAGATAGATAAAAATGTAAGTAAAATTCTGAACTTCAAAGCATATAAAACATGGGAAAATGACAGAGTTTCATTCAATGTAATTATTATTAATAATTATTAAATGTTATTGAGTTCCCAATATATTGTTCTAGACTCTGAAGAACACATAAGGATGTGGTCATCCCACATGGAGACTTTTACTACTGGTGCGTTAGGTGGTATTCCATGAAATCTCAACTTTTCAGCACTAGAAAATTCAAAAGATACATTGCATCCAATATATCTGGTCAATAACGTACCTTTGAGGCATGTGAAATGATGCTCAACATTGCTAATCACTAGAGAAATGCAAATCAAAACCACAATGAGATATCACCTCACATCTGTCAGAATAGCTATCATCAAAATGTCTACAAATAAAAATAATGTTTGTGAAGATGTGTAGAAAAGGGAACCCTAGTACACTGTTGGTGGGAATGTAAATTGGTGCAGCCACTGTGGAAAACAGTATGGAGGTTCTTCAAAAAACTAAAAATAGAATTATTATAAAATCAAGCAATTCCATTCCTGGGTATATATCTGAACAAAACAAAAACACTAATTCAAAAAGATACACGCACCCCAATGTTCATGGCAGCATTATTTACAATAGCAAGATATGGAAGCAACCTAAGTGTCCATCAACAGATGAATGGATAAAGAAGATATAATGGAATATTACTCAGCCATAACAAGGGATGAAATTCTGCCATTTACAACAACACGGATGGACCTAGAGTGTATTATGCTTAGTGAAATAAGTGAGACAGAGAAAGACAAATACTCTATGTCATCATTTACATGTGGATAAAAAGTAAAACAAACAAATGAATATAACAAAAGAGAAATAGACTTATAGATATATGGAACAAACTAGTGGTTGCAGTGAGGAGAGGAAAAGGGAGAGGGGCAAGATCAGGGTAGGGGGTTAATAAGTATAAACTACTATGCATAAAATGAATAAGCTACAAGGATATATTGTACAGCACAGGGAAATATTGCCATTATTTTATAATAATTTTAAATGGCGTATATTCTATAAAAATATTGAATCACTGTGTTGTACACCTGAAACTAATATAATATTGTAAATCAACTATACTTCAATTAAAGAAAATAATATACCTGAGGAATACTTAGAGACTGGAAAATATTGGTTCCAGGAATTTCCATAGTTTGAGTGATTCAAGTTTAGATTATGTCAGTGCAATGTACCTCTGTCCACATTAAAGCTGTCTTTATCTTAATCTGTTTGCCTATGGACCATTTTTTGTCCTTCCTTCATTATTCCTTCTTAATGCATCTGGAGATCTAGCTGTAGATGTAAAATTCCAAGATCAGGTATCAACTTCTCCTTCCCTTTTCTCACTCTCATAGCTTGATTTCCTTACAGCATTTGTCCTATCACTATACCTAGTTTCAAAACCCTATAGAGAATAAAAAGTTGAAGTTTGTATGTAAAGGAAACTTATAACCAAACACTTACCAGTAATTAATGGCAAACTGCCAATCACCATTAGTCTTTCCTTGCTTACCATTCATTGTAAAGTTTTCACTCTAAAATTCTCTTGCTTCTACTTCTACATGATGACAGATGAGAGATTAAGAACTCTCTTAAGCATAAGGACTCTTATGCTCCATGGAGTTTTGATCCCCAGTTGTCTTCTGACTCTCCCATCACTACCTTTCTGACTCCCCTCCAATCTCTCATGTGTGAATGAGGACAATTCCATTATAAGCACCCTTTTCCTTTTACCTTTTGCCCCGAGCAACCTCCTCAACCTGCATACTTTCATTATCACCTCCACCATTATTTCTCAGAACACAGCATTTGCTGATGTCAAACTGGACTACCTGGTATCCTGGAGCAGGCACTAAGCCTTTAAACCTTTGTCCCCTTGCTCTTTGTATTCCCCTTCCCTTCTATTTTACCAACCCAACTTTCATCTCACTATCTTTTCTTCCTAGGAGCTCTCTTTGATTATCCTAACAAGAAGAAATGTCGACCCCCTCTGATATTCCATCGTACTTTATCTATACTTCTCCCTTATATTTTTATAAGTAACTATGCCGTATATCAATCACAACATCTTGCACATTGTAGCCACTCAACTGGGTGAGAGTAAACTGAAAACAAGTTAGGAAAGAATGATATAAAAAGTGGTATAAATGAAGACATATTTCAAAGGGAAAGAGGCAGGTGAGTGATATTGGTAATACTAAAATCTAAAAGTCACATCAGCTAAGTGGAAAATGCTCTATTTTTTATCAAGATACTAAAGGAATATCAGAAGGATGTCCTCCATTTGAATTTTTTAGGGTAACGTCAACAGAGGAGAGGAAAGTTATAATTTATTGGGAGTGTTAGTGGGGATTCAAGACAAGGAAGGAATAAGACAGCATGATTTGGGAAATGACATAAACTGTCAGAATGGAAGAAGATTGTACTTTGGGAAACCATGAAATAGGGGTATATGGATGGAAGAAGCAAAGCATGAAATTGTACCTAAGATTGGGGAAGGACTGCTAAGGATTCTATTTCAAACCTTGAAAGGAAGTTCCCTAGACTAGAGGAAATTCATCCTTCAATAATGAAGAAGCAGGAGGAAGAGTGAAGGAGACCAGCTGAAGAGGATGGTGTTTCTAGTTGCTAACGACTTCACTGTTCAAACTAGCTTAACCAGTTTTCCCCTTTCTTTTCAGGTGTTGGTTTCAGCTGTTGTTTTCAGAAGTTTTGTGCCTCCTCAGGGGAAGTTTCCAGATAAATTCCTCCTGATGAGCTGCCGGTGGGTCAGGTTTACATCCTGCCTTATCTGTGGCAGAACAGATAATACCTTTTGAAAAGTGAAAAATATTTGCTTCTTGCTAAGGGGAGCTGTATCTCTCCCAGCTGGAAACATAGCTACGGGCAAGAGCCAGAAAATTCTCGGGTGCACACAGATCTAAGTCCATGCAGGAAGGGCATGGATGGAACCTGTCCTCCTTTCCATACCTGAAAGGTTTAATTACCAGCCTCCTTTCACCTGTAACCAGAATTGAACTCCATTCCATTATCTAGAATGAGATACATTGAGTACAGCAAACGAGACCTTAAAAAATACTTTCCTTTATACAATGAGTAAAAAAACTTAAGATGAGCATATTAAAACACGTTTATTGCTATGAAGCAGAGACAAACATGCAGTAGCTCTTAGAGCAGTGGTTTTTTAATAATAAAAAGATGCCAGAATCACTACATTGTGCTGGTGTACTTCTGTCAGCATATGGGGTGTGTTTGTACACTGTGTGTATGTGGGTGTGGGCAGTGTTGGTGGGAGATATTTGTAATTTGACAATGTTTCTCAAAAGACTCTGTTGTTTATAAACACCACTTGAGAACCACTCTCCTAGGAGTAGGGAATATTTTCAGAGACCAAGTGGGACTGGACACATAAGGACAGCATTTATCTTTGCCCTGTGCCCTAAGCACCAATATTGCATTAATAAGAAATGGATATTTTATTAAATCTTTTTAGAAGGGTTGTATTTTCAAGTTGTGTAAAGTTCCTCTCAGAAAAATCCTCTTCAAACATGTCTTCTGGGAGTAATGGCTCCTTTTAACCTATTTTTCAGATTCCCTATAACTACAGAACTCTATCAACCCGATCTTGTATGCCCTTTATATTCAGAGCAATGTAGTTGTCTCTCTGCTTCATCCATTTTTCATCCTCACTTATTATTCAGTGACTTAGAACCTTTCCAATGAGATGTCAAGGTAAGGTACATTATAATGCATATATTATATAAATTTTAAAATATTAAATATGAATATTAAATATACATTAGAATACATTTTATATAGAAGACAGGGATCATGTCAGAATCTTCCATGTTTCCCAACCCACTTCCTCTGGTCCCTAACAAGACATGCCCTCTGCAGTTTAGGACTGTTCACCCTCTGAGATTACTCCTGACTTTGGGCTCAAAGCCCTAGCCATATCATATACTTAGTTGCTGAAATATATCCATTCTGGATATGCAGACTTCTCGAGACCCAGATTCCTATTCTATTCTCTTGTTTCACTGGCCTCTGAACTTCTTATCCACTGGACTCTTTATGTGCTCACTTGCCTGGGCTGCCAGGACTTGACTTGATCTCTCTCTCACATGCACTGTTCTTGGTACCAACCATATTCATCTTATCTAATTGCCTCCGAATGTTGGCTGCTCTTGGCTTGCCTAGCCGTGCTGATGCCCAAGTTTAATTCTTGTATTTCTCTCCATTTGACATTGATCCTCTAAGCCCTCAGGAATGTAGTCATTAACTACACTTTTGAATTCTAGGGTGACTTGGTCTTCAAATTTTTGACTTAAATTGGAAGGGAACTGGAAGATTATACAACCCATCTCTTTTGTTCAAGAGATAAGAAAACTGAGGTATAAAAAAATATTTGGCATTGCTAGAAATAAAACTAGAGCCTTCTAATTTCCAAGCCAGTGGTCTTGCCACTTAATCTTGCTCCTCCTTGCCAAAGTATCTGAAGGAAGACACTTGATATCTTGGGGCCTTAGTTTTTCATCTTTATAATAGAAATAGCTTCTAAGATCTCTCTTGAATCAGATTTTTGTGATTTATTACCACTACTCTTTTTTACTTCCAAATATACAGCGATTGGTTCTGTGAACAAGAACTGTTTGCTTTTTTTAAAAAAATACTACAGAGGATTAATTGCATATTTATTTCAAATATTTTTACAAAAAAAGATTAAGATGAAAATAAATTTAGTCAATTTGTTTTGGTGATTATTGAGAGCCTTAGATGGAATTTCAACATCTCTTTATATGAATACTTTAGGATTACTAGTGTTTATCAACAAATATAAGTGATATAAGTATTGGGGAGATTGGTTCAAATGGCAGAGTAGAAGGATGTGCGCTCACTCCCTATTGCGAGAGCACAAGAATCACAACCAACTGCTGAACAGTCATTGACAGGGAGACACTGGAACTCACCAAAAAAGGTACCCCACATCCAAAGACAAAGGAGAAGCCTCAATGAGATGGTAGGAGGGGCACAATCACAATAAAATCAAATCCCATAACCACTGGGTGGGTGACTCACAAAATGGAGAACAATTATACCACAGAAGTCCACGCTCTGGAGTGAAGCTTCTGAGCCCTAAGTCAGGCTTCCCAATATGGGAGTCTGGCAACCAGAGAGGGAATTCCCAGAGAATCAGACTTTGAAGGCTAGAGGGATTTGATTACAGGACTTCAACGGGACTAGGGGAAACAGAGCCTCCACTCTTGGAGGGCATACATAAAGTAGTGTGCACATCAGAACCCAGGGGGGAAGGAGCAGTGACCCATAGGAGACTGAACCAGACCTACCTACTAGTGTTGGAGGGTCTCCTGCAGAGGCAGGGGGTGGCTGTGACTCACTGAGGGGACAAGGACACTGACAGCAGAAGTTCTGGGAAGTACTCCTTGGTGTGAGCCATTCCTGAGTCCACCATTAGCACCACCAAAGAGCCTGTAGCCTCCAGTGCTGGGTCACCTCAGGGCAAACAACCAACAGGGAGGGAACTCAGCCCCACCCATCAACAGACAAGCAGATTAAAGTTTTACTGAGCTCTGCCCGCCAGAGCAACACCCAGCTGCACCTACCACCAGTCACTCCCATCAGAAGTCTTGCACAAACCTCTTAGATAGTATCATCCAGCAGAGGGCACACAGCAGAAGCAAGAAGAACTACAATCCTGCAGCCTGTGGAACAAAAACCACACTCACAGAAAGGTAGACAAAATGAAAAGGCAGAGGGCTATGTACCATATGAAGGAACAAGAGAAAACCCCAGAAAAACAACTAAATGAAGTGGAGATAGACAACTTTCCATAAAAAGAATTCAGAATAATGACAGTGAAGATGATCCAGGTCCTCTAAAAAAGAATGGAGGTAAAGATTGAGAAGATGCAAGAAATGTTTAACAAAGACCTAGAACAATTAAAGAACAAACAAACAGAGATGAACAATATAATAACTGAAATGAAAAATACACTAGAAGGAATCAATAGCAGAATAACTGAGGCAGAAGAATGGATAAGTAACCTAGAAGACAGAATGGTGGAACACTGTCACGGAATAGAATAAAGAGAAAAGAATGAAAAGAAATGAAGACAGCCTAAGAGACCTCTGGGACAACATTAAATGCACCAACATTCTCATTATAGGGGTCCCAGACTGAGAAGAGAGAGAGAAAGGACCCGAGAAATATTTGAAGAGATTATAGTTGAAAACTTCCCTAACATGGGGAAAGAAATAGCCACCCAAGTCCAGGAAGCACGGAGAGTCACAGGCAGGATAAACTTGAGGAGAAACACACCGAAACACATAGTAATCAAACTGACAAAAATTAAAGACAAAAATTGTTAAAAGCAACAAAGGAAAAAATGACAACACACAAAGGGAATTCCCATAAGGTTAACAGCTGATTTCTCAGCAGAAACCCTACAAGCCAGAAGGGTGTAGCATGATATATTTAAAGTGATGAAAGGGAAGAAACTACAACCAACATTTCACTACCCTGCAAGGATCTCATTCAGATTCAACTGAGAAATCAAAAGCTTTACAGACTAGCAAAAGCTAAGAGAATTCAGCACCACCAAACCAGCTCTACAACAAACGCTAAAGGAACTTCTCTATGTGGGAAAGACAAGAGAAGAAAAAGACCTACAAAAATAAACCAAAGGAACTTCCCTGGTGGTAGAGTGGTTAAGATTTTACCTTCCAATGCAGGGGGTGCAAGTTCAATGCCTGGTCAGGGAGCTAAGATCCCACAAGCCTTGCAGCCAAAAAACCAAAACATAAAGCAAAAACAATATTGTAACAAATTCAACAAAGACTTTAAAAATGGTCTACATCAAAAAAAAAAAAAAAAGAATCTTAAAACCAAGAAAACCCAAAACAATTAAGAAAATGGTTATAGGAATATATATATATTGATAATCCTTAAAAGTGAATGGATTAAATGATGCTCCAACCAAAAGACACAGGCTCACTCAGTGGATACAAAAACAAGACCCATATATATGCTGTCTATAAAAGACCCACTTCAGACCTAGGGACACATACAGACTGAAAGTGAGGGGATGGAAAAAGATATTCCATGAAAATGGAAATCAAAAGAAAGCTGGAGTAGCAATACTCATATCAGATAAAATAGACTTTAAAATAAAAAATGTTACAAGAGACAACGAAGGACACTACATAATGATTGAGGGATCAATCCAAGAAGAAGATATAACAATTATAAATATATATGCACCCAACATAGGAACACCTCAATACATAAGGCAAATGCTAACAGCTATAAAAGAGGAAATTGACAGTAACACAATAATAGCGGGGACTTTAACACCTCACTTACACCAATGGACAGATCATCCAAACAGAAAATTAATAAGGAAACACAAGCATTAAATAACACAATAGACCAGATAGATTTAATTTATATTTATAGGACATTCCATCCGAAAACTTTCTTCCCAAGTGCATAAGGAACATTCTCTAGGATAGATCACATCTTGGGTCACATATCAAACCTCAGTAAATTTAAGAAAATTGAAATCATATCAAGCATCTTTTCTGACCACACGCCATGAGATTAGAAATAAATTACATGGGAAAAATTGTAATAAGCACAAACACATGGAGGATAAACAATATGTTACTAAATAACCAAGAGATCACTGAAGAAATCAAAGAGGAAATCAAAAAATACCTAGAGACAAATGACAACGAAAACATGATGATCCAAAACATATGGGGTGCAACGAAAGAGGTTCTAAGAGGGAAGTTTATAGCAATACAATCCTACCTCAAGAAACAAGAAAAATCTCCAATAAACAATTTAAACTTACACCTAAAGGAAGTAGAGAAAGAAGAACAAACAAAACCCAAAGTTAGAAGGAAAGAAATCAAAAGATCAGAGCAGAAATAAATGAAATAGAAACAAAGAAAACAATAGCAAAGATCAGTAAAGCTACAAGCTGGTTCTCTGAGAAGAAAAACAAAATTGATAAACCTTTAGTGAGACTCATCAAAAAAAAGAGGGAGAGGACTCAAATCAATAAAATTAGAAATGATGAAGAAGTTACAATGGACACCGCAGAAATACAAAGCATCATAAGAGACTCCTACAAGCAACTCTGTGCCAATTAAATGGACAACCTGGAAGAAATGGACAAATTCCAAGACTGAACCAGGAAGAAATAGAATATATGAACAGACCAATCACAAGTAATGAAATTAAAACTGTGAGTAAAAACCTCCCAGCAAACAAAAGTCCAGGACCAGCTGGCTTCACAGGTGAATTCTATCAAACATCTAGAGAATAGATAACAACCATCCTTCTCAAAGTCTTCCATAAATTTTCAGAGGAAGAAACACTCCCAAACTCATTCTAAGAGGTCACCATCACCCTGATATCAAAACCAGACAAAGATACTACAAAAAAAGGAAAATTACAGACCAATATCACTGATGAATATAGATGCAAAACTCCTCAACAAAATACTAGCAAACAGAATCCGAGAGCATATTAAAAGGATCATACACCATGATCAAGTGGGATCTATCCCAGGGATGCAAGTATTCTTCAGTATGTGCAAATCGATCAATGTGATACACCATATGAACAAATTGAACAATAAAAAACAGATCTCAATAGATGCAGAAAAAGCTTTCGACAAAATTCAACACCCATTTATGATAAAAACTCTCCAGAAAGGTGCATAGAGGGAACCTACCTCAACATAATAAAGGCCATATACAACAAACCCACAGTAAACATCATTCTCAATGGTGAAAAACTGAAAGCATTTCCTCTAAGATAAGGAACAAGACAAGGATGTCCACTCTCGCCACTATTATTCAAAATAGTTTTGAAGTCCTAGCCGTGGCAATCAAAGAAAAAGAAATAAAAGTAACACAAACTGGAAAAGAAGAAGTAAAACTGTCACTGCTTGCAGATGACATGATACTATACATAGACGATCCTAAAGATGCCACCAGAAAAATACTAGAGCTAATCAATGAATTTGGTAAAGTAGCAGGATACAAAATTAATGCACAGAAATCTCTTGCATTCATATACACTAACAATGAAAGATCAGAAAGAGAATTTAAGGAAACAATTCTATTCACAATTGCAACAAAAAGAATAAAATCCCTAGGAATAACCCTACCTAAGGAGGTAAAGACCTGTACTCAGAAAACTATAAGACAATGATGAAAGAAATCAAAGATGACACAAACAGATGGAGAGATATACCAGATTCTTCAGTTGGAAGAATCAATATTCTGAAAATGACTACCCTACCCAAAGCAATCTATAGATTCACTGCAATCCCTATCAAACTACCACTGGCATTTTTTATAGAATTAGAACAAAAAATTTCACAATTTGGTTGGAAACACAAAAGACCCCGAACAGCCAAAGCAATCTTGAGGGAAAAAAACAGAGCTGGAGGAATCAGGCTCCCTGACTTCAGACTATACTACAAGCTACAGTAATTAAGATAATATGGTACTGGCACAAAAACAGAAATATAGGTCAATGGAACAGGATAGAAAGCCCAGAGATAAACCCACGCACCTATGGTCAGCTAATCTTTGACAAAGGAGGCAAGGATATACAATGGAGAAAAGATAGCCTCTTCAATAAGTGGTGCTGGGAAAACTAGACAGCTACATGTAAAAGAATGAAATTAGAACACTCCCTAACACCATACACAAAAATAAACTCAAAATGGATTAGAGACCTAAATGTAAGACCGCACACTATAAAACTCTTAGAGGAAAACATAGGAAGAACACTCTTTGACATAAATCACAGCAAGATCTTTTTTGATCCACCTCCTAGAGTAATGGAAATAAAAACAAAAATAAACAAGTGGGACCTAATGAAACTTAAAAGCTTTTGCACAGCAAAGGAAACTGTAAACAAGATGAGAAGACAACCCTCAGAATGGGAGAAAATATTTGCGAACGAATCAATGGACAAAGGATTAATCTCCAAAATATATAAACAGCTCATGCAGCTCAATATTTAAAAAACAAACAACCCAATCAAAAAATGGGCAGAAGACCTAAATAGACATTTCTCCATAGAAGATATACAGATGGCCAAGAGGCACATGAAAAGCTGCTCAACCTCACTAATTATCAGAGAAATGCAAATCAAAACAACAACGAGGTATCACCTCACACCAGTCAGAATGGCCATCATCAGAAAATCTACAAACAACAAATGCTGGAGAGGGTGTGGAGAAAAGGGAACCCTCTTGCACTATTGGTGGGAAAGTAAATTCATACAGCCACTACGGAGAACAGTATGGAGGTTCCTTAAAAAACTAAAAATAGAACTAACATATGACCCAGCAATTCCACTACCGGGCATATACCCTGAGAAAACCATAATTCAAAAAGAGTCATGTACCACAATGTTCATTGCAGCTCTATTTACAATAGCCAGGACATGGAAGCAACCTAAGTTTCCATCGACAGATGAGTGGATAAAGAAGAAGAAGAAAAAATGTTTCTGAAGAACCTAGGGGCAGGACAGGAATAAAGACGCAGGTGTAGAGAATGGACTTGAGGACACAGGGAGGGGGAAGTGTAAGCTGGGACAAAGTGAGAGAGTCGTATGGACATATATACACTGCCAAATGTAAAATAGATAGCTAGTGGGAAGCAGCTGCATAGCTCAGTGCTTTGTGACCACGTAGAGGGGTGGGATAGGGAGGATGGGAGGGAGACGCAAGAGATATGGGGATATATGTATACGTACAGCTGTTTCACTTTGTTATAAAGCAGAAACTAACACACCATTGTAAAGCAAATTTTAATTATAATTTTTTTACCCCAATAAAAATTAAAAAGAAAAAAAAAAGACACATGCACTGCAATGTTCATTGCAGCACTATTTACAATAGCCAGGTCATGGAAGCAACCTAAATGCCCATCGACAAACGAACGGTTAAAGAAGAAGTGGTACATATACACAATGGAATATTATGCAGCCATAAAAAGGAACAAAACTGGGTCATTTTTAGAGACGTGATTCCAAAAGAGAAAAGCAAATATCGTATATTAACGTCTATATGTAGAATCTAGAAAAATGGTAGAGATGAACCAGTTTGCAAGGCAGCAATAGAGACACAGAGGTAGAGAACAAACATATGGACACCAAGGGAGGAAAGTGGGGGTGTGGGGTGTGGGATGAATTGGGAGATTGGGATTGACATATATACACTAATATGTATAAAATAGATAACTGATAAGAACCTGCTGTATTAAAAAATAAAATTCAAAAAAAACTATAAGTATCGACTATACTGTAAAAAAACCAAATATAAGTATCTAATAAAATAAATAAAATTAGTTTCAACAGCAGACACTTTCAGTGATAAGTGATATTGACCTAAAGTTTCAAATAATGTCAATTTTATCAGTAAAACTGAAAACATCAAAGCAGCAGGAACTAATGGATGAAGCTCAGCTAAATGCTATGTTGAGTGATTAGGTGGAATTCTTGTACACTGAGGGCTTAAAATTTAAAGTGGTAGTATAAAAACTGACATGACCATAAGTAAATGGCATGAAGAAAGCAGGGCATAATTAAGTCAATTCCCATTTCATTAAATAGCATTACTATAAAGATCCCTGAATGACATATTTCTGTGTCATAAATAATGGCTTGTTTATTTCGACTAGTACTTAACAATAAAGTTCTATTTGATCAAGAAGGAAGGGGGTCATGTTTTGCTAGAGCTAATTGCTGCCATTTCTAATGCTCCTACCTAGGGATAAGTTGGAAATGGCCGGGAAGAAACAGCACAGAGATTTCAGGATCTCCTCAGACACTGCTGCGCAAAAAGGGCATGGTAATATGAAGTTATGTGCAGTGGGCACAGAGGAAATTATCAGAGATGATGGCAAAGAAAAGAGAAACAGGAAGAATGAAGACCAGGAATAACACGGCAACGCCCTCTGTGTTGTTTGTCTCCATGTCTGATAAGAACACTAATAATATGTGGTAGAAATTAAGCTGGTCTTTCAGAATAAAAGGCTAAAGACTAGAAGAATGTTTCTGTCTATTGTAACTGCACCCCGACGACCTTCCACCATCAAGTGTACCGATTTTAAATGTCATCATGCAAGGATATGGTCAGAAATGAGATTTATTAAATTCATTATTTCAGAAGTGTGATAATTCTGGATGACAATAAAATTCAGGATGAGTATTTGAAAATGGATGATTCAGAATGAACTGGCACGCAGGTCATTGCAGGTAAGGACATATTTTTTGCTAGACGTGTGAAATAGTTCAATGTCAATATATAGACACAAAAGAGAAGAAAGCCCAGGGTTCTGGGATATATCAATAAAAAAGTCAGAAGTTGGCATGACTCCACACTCTAAGGTTGCAATGTTCTCTGTGGCATTCTCTTAATAGTGTTGCCTATCAGAGCACTTAAACTTTCACAGTTGTTCTTTACATGTCTGATTTTCTGCTAGGTTATAAAGTACTTACAGGTAGAGATCTTATATCTTTATGTTTTTCTTCACAGTACAGTTCCCAACAGATAGCAGCCCCCATCAGTGGCCATGTTGATTTCTACCTCCTAGTGCCTCTCAAATCCATCTCCAATGTCAGTGTTTGGTGATGTGCTTCACAATCACATCAGCTCCTGCCTAGACTTCAATACCCTACATCTCATTTCTCTCAAATCCAGTCTCTCTTTTCCCACAAGAGTGATTTTTCCAAGACTAATATTATCGCTTTACTCTTCTACTTAACACCCTAGAGAATTCCTCCTTTCCTACGAGAAAAATTCCAAGTTCCTTAGCATGGAATTTAAAAATTCCCAAGTCAACTCTTAAAACATTAAATCCTGTCTCTTTTCCCCTTCGTGTTGTGCCATTTCAGCCATCACTTATCCCACCTGGATACCCCTTTCCACTTGACAAACGCCTAATCATTCTTTAAGGTAATTCTTTCTCTAAGCTGTCCTCCAAAACAATACCTCCTCTGGCTTTTACAATATTTAAAAAAAAAATTATTTGCACCGCTTTTGGCACTTTAGTTGTACCGCTTTTGGCACTTTATTTGTAATTATTAATGTGACAGACATTATTAGTGAACACCTGTATCAGAGACCCTTTCCTTTTGGACCCATGACTGGAATGTACTTCCCCTCTCACTTTGAAGGTAGGAATGGTCATAGGACTTGGACAATGAACTACGTGAGGGAGAAACTATATGAAGCATTTATTTACTAATGCTGAACTCTATTTTCCTTTCTTCTGTGCTGAGACAATAGTGGAAGCACATTTTGATTAGGAATTGCAATACTGAGCCAACTCATGGAGGACAGTTGCCCTACAGTGTACACAGCCCAGATTCTCAGCAGACTGCGTTTAAGCCCCTGGAAGTTAGGGCTTGGTTTTTTTAATTGGTATTATGTATCCTAAATGGAACCATTAATTTCATTTCCTTCTCCCACACTAGCTGTGAATTTCTTGAAAACAAGTACCATGCTCACGGTATTCCATATAAGGAAGAAGAATAAAGGGAAAAAATGAAAAATTAACAGAATGATATAATAGTCTGAGTGTGACTAATGTACATATATCCCTTGTTTCTCTTTAGAGGCTATAAAACCTCTTGTAGTTTTATTCTTCTCTGTCCCCACTTGTTCCTGATGATGTGAATTCAGTCTGACCGATACCAAAGTAAAATATGCAGTTCTTCATTTCCTGAGTTGCTATCAATACTTTTAGTTTATTATGTTATTATGAAATAAGTACGTAAGGAACCAATTTCACAAGACTGACTGAAGCAATATGTGTGCATTTTAAAAGAGTAATCAAGGTAAAATTGAGTTCATTTTCTATGAAAATTTCATGTACAGCTACTGAAAGAAATCATTTCTGGCAGAGGCATTTTAAGGGCAAAAAGTTGTAGGTGCAAATAATCCGAATGTTAAATGTACTTGTTCTCTCATCTTGAAGGTAAATTTCATGTTTTCAACACTAACAATTCATTAGCACTCTATTTTCCCTCCTCCTTAGCTCAAGTGGACACCAGCAAACATCTGCATAAAATTTTGAACCACTGCCAATGCAAATGCATCTTTGATTCATTCCCAATTCTGCTTGGTTCAGGATTCCTCATATAGTGGATTTGGGGATTCCACCCTCAAACCAGTTTCAGCGCTGGAACTCATTAATCTAAAGATACTAATTGGGGCCTCTGTGCCCTGTTGTTAACCCACAAATTCTTACCATAAATCCATACCTCACTTAGAGGCCTTGTGTACTGTATTTTGGCAATTTGCCAAAGTTTTAAATGCACAGTAAAAATTTCTACATGTGAAAATAAGTAAAGGCAGTCTTGAATTAAGTTGCCAATCCTAAAGTACATTCTAATTTTCTGTGAAATCTTTAAAAAAAAATCACATAGCTTATTTTTTTTCATCTGTGGAATAAAAAATTTATCTGAGAAAATTTTTCCTAGTAGGATAGAGATACTGAAATTTATAATAGGCATCATTTCTTTGCTATACTGAAAACAAGACTACCTGTCATAATCTACTGAGTTTCCCATTAAGAATAATATTAAGTAAATCACACTAAGTGTTGGAATACCCTTCAATACATTGTGACACCAAGGACTATGTCTTAAGGACAGTGACTGTATTTTTCATTTTCAGTACATATATTTGAAATAGCAATATAAGTTAAAAAATTAAATTTCACTAGTTATTATACATTAAACTGGTATATACACTAGAATTTGAAATTCTATGATTTAAAAATGGTTATGTTTATTTTGATCTCTGATGAAACTTTTAAATATGTTTTAAATTATCAGCTCATTCAAATATCAGTAATAAACAGTTGCAATCCAGAGAATGTGTTAAAGGAACTATAGCAGTTTATAACTTATTTATAAGTTAAATAGAATTGACTTGTAAAGCAGGACTTGGATAAGTACAACTTTAGATTAATTCTAGGGCTTATATTTGGATTTCAAATGATACCTTGTCATCTTTTAGCAGAGAGTGTCTTTCTTTTTTCTGTAAAGGAAGAATAAAAAGTATACTTTTAAAAAGTAGAAAATATAGATAAGTTGATTTAAGTGACTTGTTTTCTTGCTTAAATCCTATTAAATATGCATATTCTTTTTATGTTACAACTATAAAGAAATGAAAGTCAGAAGGAATGGCAAAATTAATTTGTTCTTCAAAGGACTAGAAGCACCAACTAAGTCCATCTCTTTAATTTTTCTAGAATTTTAGATGTAGGAAAGAGCTACCTGTAGTTGTATGGAGGAAATACATTGGGTCATCCAAGCCTGGGTCATCCATCCTCATGGTATCTGACTGCAAGATAAGGCTATGGGTGTGTTATAAATTCCTTCAGTCAGGCCAAAGGATTAAGCCAGGCATAAATAAGTTAGATTTTTTAAAAGTGAAATGAGTTAGATGTGAAAGTATGAAGGGAACTAAATTTCACTTGGGTGTTTTTAAATAGTATTCCGTAAGTGTATTTTTACTAAATTATCATTTGGCAATCTTCATAAAGGCAACTGCTTTGAAAAAGATATTTTGTTTAACTCTTTGTGTAACTGATTTGGAAAACATACACGAAATCAAGCAAACAACAATTTGCATTCATATATAAAAGAGAGCTAAATTATAGGCTCAAATAATTATATTTTTCTTTCACCTATATTAATGATTAGCAGGTTTTTTGAATGTGGGATGTTTGAGACATTTCTTTTTCTGTGATAATATACCCTTAAATGCAAACAATTAGGAATGATAATAAGAACTGGAAGATTGCTTTAAAACAGTTTGAAATATGTCAGAAAACCTATCCTAGGAAAAACTGCCCATCAGTAAGTATAATCTAACATATTTATTCCCTATTTACAATTTATGCACCGTTACTTCATTTTTTTATCTTTATGATTTACTTATTTTGGCAAAGTATTAAATTCAAATAGTCTGAATTTCTGAATACTATTTTTACACAAGTTCTCTATTTACTGTTTATCATTCGACATTATAAATTGACTCCATAACATGGTGGGTGAGGATCCAATTTCACTGACTTCCATTCTTCCCCCTCTTCCCATCCCCTGCACATGACTATATTTGCTTTTGATCAAATCTGTATTCAGTGTCTCTATTTTTACATCTCTGTAAATATTGTCCACACAGAACATCTCATAGAATATATTTTGTTCTGCAGTTATTTTTTTCCTGAAGGTAATTATTGTTTCACTTTTTTACATTTTGTTTGTACATATAAATAAAATGTCCAGCCTCTTCTAACAGTTCCATTAAAAGCCTGTTGATAATTTATTAATTCTATTTTTCTTCTTTTCCCTAGAGATACCCCTTCAGGTGCCCTCCAACTCTCCTGCTCCCATCTGGATTCATTACTCTCTTAGGTTTCAGCACAGGTACCACTGTGGGCTTTCCCTTTCCCATGGTGGGAAAGGAATCTTCATCATCCCTCCTCTGGGTTGATTTTCCTCTTTTCTGTTCTTTCTTGGTTTACTGCCTCATTTTACTAAAACAAAACCTATACTACATCTCTGAAAAATACTAAAAAGAGAGGTGAATTTTTAGGGACCTACTACTTGAATCCTTGGTTGAAATTCATTTTAACTCAGAATTTTGGCATTGCTTCCAATTTTGCTCTGGAGTATACACTGCTCTTGTTATGTCATATACTTTTGCCTGAGATTTTCAAAAATAAACTTATTAATTTGCTCTTTTCTTTGGAAGCTTTTAGGAGTTTCTCTCTGTACTTTGTGTCCTAAAATTTCATGATTATATGCTTTAATGTGAATCTATTGTTTTTATTTCATTTTGCTGAACTTTAGATGAACTTTTTGTTTTTGGAGAGGCATGTGTGTTAGTTATGAGTAATTTTCTTAAATATTCCTTAGATGATTTTCTCTTTCTTTTGCCCATTTCACTCTCCTTCTTTCATGAATTCCACAGTTTTACTCTATCTCTTAGCACACTAATTTTATTTTTTGGACATCTCCCCATGCATTATCTCCATTTCCTTTGTATATCTTCCTCTTTTTGTTTTCTGCCATCCATGGTGGAGGTTTTCTTCAAATACCTGGTGATCTTTGTTCATTCACATTTGAGAGTAAGGCACTAAAAACTTCTTGATTCATGAGGATCTATGTAAATCACGGAGCTTCATTCTAGTGACAGGAGTACACCAGCAAGGTTTTTCATTTCAAGTCACCGACAGGGCAGGATCTGTGGATCTTTTCTCTGGTACATGCAGTTTACCAGACAAGAATATGACAATCTCCTCTTTAGAGATGGGGTAGGAGTGTTAAGGACACAAATCTCTGTTGTTGCTGAAGAGCTATGCTGAGGAGTAGACTGGAAATTCTCACTCTTCAGCATAAAGATGTTCATAATGACATCTTTTTCCCACCCTCTTTTGGGCCAGTTGTCTTAGAATCAGAAAGCTCGTTAATTCAATTTTCCTGAAAATAGACTTCTTGTGGCCTATGAACATGGAAAGTGAACACTGATCATCTGCAACCATCTATATGCTTTAATGGGAATAACACAGAGATGAGAATAAACTGAGGATTTGTGCTTCTAATGACACGATAGCCAAATATTCATTTATTTTTCCCTAAGAGAACAGAAATTATTTATTCAATGCAGAAGAGAAAACAAAAAAATGGAAAAGAACTTTGATAAATACTTGAAAAAATAAATGAACAAGAGTTTTGTTTGGTTTTTTATTTTTTGATATTTATATCATTTATCCTTAGAAAATAGAAGCAAGAAACTGACAGAGCAAGCAAGACTTCACTGGAGTTTCTTGAAAGAACAATTCTTTCTGTAAAAATGAGATGGTACTAGATTGCTAGTTTTTACATTTGTTCAAATAGCAAAATGCCTGGATGTCATGATGTTCTTTGAGGAATAATGTGGAACATTAATTTAATACATTTTATTTTATGAAATTGTGTGATTTTTTAAAAATGGCAAAGTTATTTTTCTTCCAAGTTTACTAAGACTTTTATATAAATGAGTGTTGAATTTTTCAAAAAATTTTGTTCAGCCATTGAAATGATCATATGACTTTTCTCCTTTACTTTGTTAATCTGGTGGATGATATTTATGAACTTTTTAAAGTTAAAACATCCTTTCATTTATAAAATAAACCAAAAAAAGATAAAACTCTTTTTATATATTATCCTGGATTTGGATTTGAAAATATTTTGTCTTACGTCAATATGCTTGAATTGAGTTAACTGTAGTTTCCCTTTTTTGTACAAAATTTGTATTTGTTATTAATTTAATTGGCGTAATCTCTCTATGCCTACCTTTTTTTGTTTGTTTCCTACAAGAGGTGGTGTACATCCAAATTAAGTTTCTCAAATTTTTGATATAGTGAAGCTATCCAAAGTAAATTAGTGGGAATATTTTTGATCATTGATTAGATTTCCCTAATATTATTCAGGCTTGCATTTCTTCCTGAATCAGTTTTGATGTTATTTTTCTGGATAATGTATCTGTTTTTTCTGTATTTCTAGATTTATTGGCCTAAAATTATTTTGAAATACTGTTACTATCTTTTTATTCTGCACCATCTATTCTGATTTTCCTTTAGTTTATTCCTAACACTGTTAATTTGGGATTTATCTCTTTCTTGATTACTCAAAGTGTCACTGAAAGTCAATTTTATTCTTCTCAAATGATTAATTTTTCTTTCAATTGATTATTAGAATTCTAGTTTATTAATGTGTATTAGTATCTTTTTTATTTCCTTCTATGCATTCTCCTTGCGTTCATCATGAGTGAGTGCATGCAATATGAAAATTATAAGTTAATTCCATTAAATATATAGTTTTTCTTTGTACCGTACTGATTAATTTAACCATTTCTACTTTTCCTAATATACTCATTTAAAATTATATGTTTTTCTCTAAGTATTACTTTAATGGCATTCCAAAACTTTTGAAATGTGGCATTTTTCTTTTCAGTTATTTCAAAGATTTTGATTTCTATTATGAATCTGTCTTTGACTCACCTATTTTGAAGTACAAAATGTTGTCATTTCTTAGCATATCATAATTTTCTAATTATCTCTTAAGTATAGATTTCTAGCCTAAATGCACTATGGTCATAAAAATTAATTTATATTATTTCTATCCTTTGAAATTTCTTGAGACTTTCTGTGTAGCCAGTAAAAGATCATTTTGGGAAAACAGTCTATGTATGCTGAAAAACATGGGTCTTACTTTCAGTGAAGTCCAAGTTATCGAGTTTTCCTTTATGGTTAATGCTTTTAGTGTCCTTCATGAGAAATTATAGCCTACTCTAAGAGCATGAAGATGTTCTCCTATGCTTACTTTGAGAACTTTATTTTTTTACCTTTCATATTTAGGTCTGTGATCTATCTGGAATTGATTTTTCTGTACTGTGTAAAGTGAGGTCAAAGTTTTTTTTTTTCCCCAAATTGATGCCCAATTTAGGAACACTTACTAAATATTTAGGAACATTTATTAAAGAAGACATTCTTTTACCACTGCATCACTGTGTCACCTTTGTCATAGTCACTTGACTATGAAAGTTCTGATTTGTTCCTGAATTTTCTATTCTGCTTCATTGGTCTATTTGTCTATGTCTGTAGTAACAAAACACTTCCTTAATTATTAGCCTATATAATACATCTTGATAGATAGTAGTGCGAACCTACCAACTTTTATCCTCTTCATAAGCTTTTCTTTTTCAGTATTTTCTTGGCTATTCTTGGCCCCTTGTATTTCTATATACATTTTAGAATTAACTTGAACCAACCTGTTAATTTCCACGATAAAATATGTTCTGATTTTGATTGGAATTGCATCTGTATATTGGAATCTATACTATAGATATGTTTGGGTAAAACCACAAATAACAAAAGCCATATTTTTTATTTTAAATTCTTAAAACTGTTTTTTTCCTGGCCTTATGGAATAGGCTGAGACATCTAGTAAAATGCTTAAGAGAAGTGATTGTAGTAGGCACCTTTATGGTCTCCTAATTTTGGCCTAATAGTATTTCACCATCAAATATGATACTTAGTGCAGATTTTTATAGCCATTATCAGAGTAGAAAAGTTTTTTTAGATTCCTGCTTTGCTAAGAGTTTTATCATGAATGAATACTGAATTTTGAATTTTGTCAAATGTCTTTTCTGAATTTATAAAGATAAGTGTATATTTTCTTTCTTTATTCTATATGATGACTAATATTAAATAATTTTAAAACTTTATGCCAACCTTTTTACTAGATAATGTCTACTTGATCTTGACATATTATCCCTTTTAAATATTCCTAAATTTTATATGTTGACATTTGGTTTAGAATTTTCCCATTTTCACATCTATTTCTGTGAAAGGAATTAACCTACAGCTTTCCTTTCCTTTCTTATAATATCCTTGTCCTATTTTGGTAAGAAGGTTATGATAGCAATTTAAAATGATTTGTAAATGATTCCTTTTGTTCTTTGCTCTGGAAACTGTTGCATAAGATTAGTGTTTCATCTATCTGAAATATTTGGAAAAATTCATCATAAAGCTGTATGAACTGAGATTTTCATGAATTTAATATAGTAACACTATATGATTTTTTAAATTTCTTCTTGTCTCAGTTTTGGAATATTTTATTTTTCTAGGAGGTTATCAATTTCATGTAGAGTTTCTAATTTACTGTTAAAACATCATTCATCATATACTTTAATTTTATTTTCAATACCTGTAGGATCTTTATTCATGCTCTTTTATTGCTGCTAGTAAAGCTAATTTGTGCCTTCTCTCCTTCTCTCTCTCTCTCCCTCTTGATCAATCTTACCATTAGTATGCTAATTTTATATATTTCCAAAGATAAACCTTTTTTACTAGTCAATTTTTTATTATGCATTTACTTTCTATTTCATAATTTTGCCCTTATTTATATATTTTCTTCCTTCTACTTTTACTGAATTTAACTTGCCTTTCCATTTTTAACATGCTATAGTGAATATTTAAATATAATGGATACTTATAAACATGGTTTTAATATATTAATTTTACAGTATGAATTTTTATTTAAGCACAGATTTAGTCACATCCAAGTTTGATATATTATATATATTATTAATTAATTTAAAATATTTTCTCACATCCATTAATACTTTAATTATCTTATTGATTTTTTAGAACTGCATTTCTTAGTTTCCAAATAATAACTGAATACACAAATACTTCAACTGCACATGAAACATTTTCCAAAATTGGGTGCATATATATTCTACATACACTGGAAAATGTGTGTTCTGTCATTGTTGGAAGCAATGATCTATGCCTGTCAACTAGGCAATTTTGTTTATCACAATATTTATATTCTCTATATACTTATTGATTTTTTTGGTCTGTTTATACTATCAGTTATTGGGAGAGGTCTGTTAGTCTCTCAGTATAATTTTTGGTTTGTCATTTCTCAAGTAATTCTTTAAATTTTTATCTTACATATTTTATATCCCTGTTGTTAGGTTCATACAAGTGTAACATGGTTATATCTTTCTAGAACACTGACCCTTGTAACATTATGAAGTTCTGCTAATTGTCTCTTGTTATATTTCTTGTCATTGTGCCTACTTTGCTTCTATTATTGACGGACCAGCTTTACTTTTGTCTGATAGATCTTTTCCCAGCCTTTTTCTTATAACGTTTCTATCATTGCATTTAAAGGGTCTTTGTCAGTAAATTTAAGTGTTTTTTAAAATTCAGTCTTTTAATTGGAGCATTGTGTCCACTTATACTAAATGTATTGTCTGACATATTTTGGTTCATATTTACCTTTCACTATTTCTATTTGTCCCACCCGCTTTATGTTCTTTCTTCTCTCCTTCTTGTGAATTAATTCTTTCATAATTGATTGATTTTCTTTTAGCTTTATGATATACATCCTTTACAATAATTTCAATGTTACAATATGCAACTTTGACTCATTACAGTCAGAAATAAATTATTTCTTTACCTCTCACCTAAAAATACAGTTACCTTAAAGTACATTTACTCTATTTATTCCCCTCTCTCTTATTGTGTTATGTTGTCATTACTTTAACTCCTCATCTATTTTATGCAACCGAATACATTAATATTTTTGTTCTGTAAAATCAATATCTATTCATATAATTAGTCTTTGTAGAGCTTCAATTCCCTCATGAACTTCTTAGCTTCCAACTGTGATTGATTACATTTCTAAGAAATTCCATTCTCTCTTAAAAGATTGCTTCTGCCTCTATCTTCTCTTCCCTTTTATAACACCAAGGACATGTGTTTTATTTGTCTTCTCTGTGTTGCAGGTGTCTCTTACACTTTCTTCTGTACTTTCCACATACGCTTTTCTCCTTCTTTAGCCCAGATTATTTTTATTCACCTATTATTTTACTCATCATCACTTTAATCACCTATTCAGTTTTGTCCAATCTGTAAGTAACTCCATGTGCTGAATCATCAATTCCCACTATTGTTTTTTTTAACTCAAGAATTTCCATTCATTTCTTTTCCACTAGATAACATTTCTATGATGAAATTCTTCCTGTTGTTTTCTATGTTCTTGGACATATTACTCACAAACATAAGTCTAGTCTCACAGCTATAGAACCTGGATAGTCTATGCTTTGTTGCTACTGTCGGTTTTCCTGTTCCTTTATTTATTTATTTATTATTTATTTATGGCTTAGTTTTTATTTTTTTGATTGAGTGCTGGATATTGTACATGAACTATTTAATGCCACTGAACGATATTCTCCTACTTTAGATAGAACCGATCTTCTCCTTTCTTAGGCAGCCTATGAGGGAGCAGATCACTGTATTCAATCAGGGAATGAGCTGATTCAAGGATATTGCACAGTTTGGGGGAAGCATTGGATACCTCTCTTTAGATGAAGTTCTTTGGGTTAGCTCTTACAGATCTCAGCCAAGAGCCTTTGAGTGTTTACAAAATGCTGTGTTCTTTTGCTAGTCAAGAACTCCCACTGTTGTCTCCTGTTCACCAAGAGACCCATGATAACTGCACAGATTTTCAAATAATCTTTCAGTTTCTTAGTATTCTTCTCCAAGCACCTTAAAAATTCAGTAAGTGCTAAAAAGGGAAAAGAAGAGCATTTAGCTCACTTATCAGGACCTCCCTTCTCTCCTGGATGTTGGCCTCTCAAATCCTGCCTGCCTCTGGATGTTCTTCCTCCAGTGTGGTCAGACTGCTAAGGCTCTGCTCACTTCTCTGGTTCTTGGCAGCTAGCCACTCTCTGCCTGGTTTTTCAGCTTCTCACCCAGCACTAGGATTTGGCAAATTCTTTGCAGGAGAAACTATGACAGACAGTTGGGCTCTTCTCTCTATGGCTTCTACTTCTCCAAGACCTTGGCCTCTTGGTGGTGTTACTTCAATAGCCATAGTCTTAATGACTACGAACATATCTTAAAGTTTATTTTACCTGGCTTTGCTCATTGTTTTTAGTGGCAATTCTGGTCGACTGTAGCCTATTCAATCAAAGCCTACTTCTATGCTCTTAAGAAAATTATTCTTATCTTTTGGAGCTATTTAAATTGTCTTTAGCCAGTGAGTTGGTCCATATACTCTACACTGTCCTATTTATTCTAATGCATTTATATGCATACATAAATTACTTTATGCCAGTTCCAATATAATTTCTTTATTTTATGGAGGCTCAAGAATTCTAAGTGAGTTACCTCTTTTACATAGTAAGTGACAGAATTTAGAGTAAGAAAAATCAATTCTCTCTGACACCAAGTCCTAATAGTACGAAAAACTGACAAATACTCATGTTTGCCAAAAAAAAAAAAAAAAAAAACCACACAAAACAACAAGCAGTTGAGGGAGATTGGTTCAAGATGGCAGAGTAGAAAGACATGCTCTCACTCCCTCTTTCGAGAACACTGGAATCCCAACTAACTGCTGAACAATCATCAACAGGAAGACACTGGAACTCACCAAAAAAGATACCCCACATGCAAGGACACAGGAGAAGCCACAATGAGATGGCGGGAGGGGGGCAATCACAATAAAATCAAATCCCATAACTGCTGGGTGGGTGACTCACAAACTGGAGAACACTTATACCACAGAAGTCCACCCACTGGAGTGAAGGTTCTGAGCCATACGTCAGGCCTCCCAACCTGGGGGTCTGGCAATGGGAGGAGGAATTCCTAGGGAATCAGACTTTCAAGGTTAGTGGGAGTTGATTGCAGAACTTTGGCAGGATTAAGGGAAACAGAGACTCCACCCTTGGAGGGCACACACAAAGTAGTGTGCACACTGGGAACCAAGGGAAAGAGCAGTAACCCCATAGGAGACTGAAACAGATGTACATGCTAGTGCTGGAGGGTCTAAAGAAGAGGTGGCGGGGGGCTGTGTGTCACCATGAGGAAGAGGACACTGGCAGCAGAAGTTCTGGGAAGTACTCCTTGGCATGAGCCCTCCCAGAGTCCGCCATTAACCCGACCAAAGAGCACGGGTAGGCTCCAGTGTTGGGTCACCTCAGGCCAAACAACCAACAAGGAGGGAACCCAGCCCCACCCAGCAGGAGTCAAGCGAATTATAGTTTTACTGAGCTCTGCCCATCAGAGCAACACCCAGCTCTTCCCACCACCAGGCCCTCCCATCAGGAAACTTGCACAAGTCTCTTAGATAGCCTCATCCACCAGAGGGCAGAGAGCAGAAACAAGAACTAAAATTCTGCAGCCTGTGGAACAAAACCACATTCACAGAAAGATAGACAAGATGAAAAGGCAGAGGGCTATGTACCAGACAAAGGAACAAGATAAAACCCCAGAAAAACAACTAAATGAAGTGGAGATAGGCAACCTTCCAGAAAAAGAATTCAGAATAATGATAGTGAAGATGATCCAGGACCTCCCTCGGAAAAAGAATGGAGGTAAAGATCGAGAAGATGCAAGAAATGTTTAACAAAGACCTAGAAGAATTAAAGAACAAACAAACAGAGATGAACAATACAATAACTGAAATGAAAACTACACTAGACGGAATCAATAGCAGAATAACTAAGGCAGAAGAACGGATAAGTGACCTGGAAGACAGAATGGTAGAATTCACGGCTGCGGAACAGAATAAAGCAAAAAGAATGAAAAGAAATGAAGACAGCCTAAGAGACCTCTGGGACAACATGAAATGCAACAACATTCGCAATATAGGGGTCCCAGAAGTAGAAGAGAGAGAGACAGGACCCGAGAAAATATTTGAGATTATAGTCGAAAACTTCCCTTACATGGAAAAGGAACTCACCACCCAGGCCCAGGAAGCACAGAGAGTCCCATACAGGATAAACCCAAGGAGAAACACACTGAGACACATAGTAATCAAATTGGCAAAAATTAAAGACAAAGAAAAATTATTGAAAGCAGCAAGGGAAAAATGACAAATAACATACAAGGGAATCTCCATAAGGTTAACATCTAATTTCTCAGCAGGAACTCTACAAGCCAGAGGGGAGTGGCATGACATATTTAAAGTAATGAAGGGAAGAACCTACAACCAAGATTACTCTACCTGGCAAAGATCTCATTCAGATTTGATGGAGAAATCAAAAGCTTTACAGACAATCAAAAGCTAAGAGAATTCAGCACCACCAAACCAGCTCTACAACAAATGTGAAAGGAACTTCTCTAAGTGGGAAAAACAAGAGAAGAAAAGGACCTGCAAAAACAAACCCAAAACAATTAAGAAAATGGTCATAGGAACATACATATTGATAATTACCTTAAAGGTGAGTGGAATAATGCTCCAACCAAAGACACAGGCTCACTGAATGGATACAAAAACAAGACCCATCTATATGCTGTCTACAAGAGACCCACTTCAGACCTAGGGACACATACAGACTGAAAGTGAGGGGATGGAAAAAGATAGTCCATGAAAACGGAAATCAAAAGAAAGCTGGAGTAGCAATACTCATATCAGATAAAATAGACTTTAAAATAAAGAATGTTACAAGAGACAAGGAAGGAAACTATGTAATGATAAAGGGATCAATCCAAGAAGAAGATATAACAATTATAAATATATATGCACCCAACATAGGAACACCTCAATACATAAGGCAACTGCTAACAGCTATAAAAGAGGAAATCGACAGTAACACAAAAAAATAGTGGGGGACGTTAACACCTCACTTACACCAATGGACAGATCATTCAAACAGAAAATTACTAATGAAACAAGCTTTAAATGGCACAATAGACCAGATAGATTTAATTGATATTTATAGGACATTCCATCTAAAAACAGGAGACTACACTTTCTTCTCAAGTGCACATGGAACATTCTCCAGAATAGATCACATCTTGGGTACAAATCAAGCCACAGTAAATTTAAGAAAATTGAAATCATATCAAGCATCTTTTCTGACCACAACGCTATGAGAGCAGAAATCAATTACAGGGAAAAAAAATGTAAAAAACACAAACACATGGAGGCTAAACAATACATTATTAAATAACCAAGAGATCACTGAAGAAATCAAAGAGGAAATCAAAAAATACCTAGAGACAAATGACAATGAAACATGATGATCCAAAACCTATGGCATGCAGCAAAAGCAGTTCTAAGAGGGAAGTTTATAGCTATACAAGCCTAGCCCAAGAAACAAGAAAAATCTCAAACAAACAGTCTAACGTTACACCTAAAGAAACTAGAGAAATATGAACAACAAAACCCAAAGTTAGCAGAAGGAAAGAAATCATAAAGATCAGAGCAGAAATAAATGAAATAGAAGCAAATAAAAAAATAGCAAAGATCAATAAAACTAAAAGCTCGTTCTTTGAAAAGATAAACAAAATAAATACACCATTAGCCACACTCATCAAGAAAAAGAGGGACAGGACTCAAATAAATAAAATTAGAAATGAAAAAGGAGAAGTTAAAACAGCGCAGAAATACAAAGCATCCTAAGAGACTACTACAAGCAACTCTGTGACAGTAAAATGGACAACCTGGAAGAAATGGACAAATTCTGAGATGGTATAACCTTCCAAGACTGAACCAGGAAGAAATAGAAAATATGAACAGACCAATCACAAGTAATGAAATTGAAACTGTGATTAAAAATCTTCCAACAAACAAAACCCCAGGACCAGACGGCTTCACAGGTGAATTCTATCAAACATCTAGAGAAGAGATAACACCCATCCTTCTCAAACTGTTCCAAAAAATTGCAGAGGAAGGAACACTCCCAATCTCATTCGATGAGGCCACCATCATCCTGATACCAAAACCAGACAAAGATACCAAAAAAAAAAAGAAATTACAGACCAATATCACTGATGAATATAGATGCAAAAAACGTCAACAAAATACTAGCAAACAGAATCCAACAACACATTAAAAGGATCATACACCATGATCAAGTGGGACTTTTCCCAGAGATGCAAGGATTCTTCAATATATGCAAATCAATCAAGGTGATACACCATATTAACAAATTGAAGAATAAAAATCATATGATCATCTCAATAGATGCAGAAAAAGTTTTGACAAAATTCAACACCCATTTATGATTAAAAACTCTCCAGAAAGTGGGCATAGAGGGAACCTACTTTAACATAATAAAGGCCATATATGACAAACCCACAGCAAACATCATTCTCAATAGTGAAAAACTGAAAGCATTTCCTCTAAGATCAGGAAACAAGACGAGGATGTCCACTCTCACCACTATTATTCAACATTGTTTTGGAAGTCCTAGTCACGGCCATCAGAGATGAAAAAGAAATAAAAGGAATACAAATTGGAAAAGAAGTAAAACTGTCACTGTTTGCAGATGACATGATACTACACATAGAGAATCCTAAAGATGCTACCAGAAAACTACTAGACCTAATCAATGAATGTGGTAAAGTTGCAGGATACAAAATTAATGCACAGAAATCACTTGCATTCCTATATACTAATGATGAAAAATCAGAAAAAGAAATTAAGGAAACACTCCCATTTACCACTGCAACAAAAAGAATAAAATACGTAGGAATAAACCTACCTAGGGAGAGAAAAGACCTGTATGCAGAAAACTATAAGACACTGATGAAATAAATTAAAGTGGATACAAACAGATGGAGAGATATACCATGTTCTTGGATTGGAAGAATCAATATTGTGAAAATGACTATACTACACAAAGCAATCTACAGAATCAGTGCAATCCCTATCAAATTACCAATGGCATTTTTTACAGAACTAGAGCAAAAAAATCATAAAATTTGTATGGAGACACAAAAGACCCCGAATAGCCACAGCAATCTTGAGAAAGAAAAATGGAACTGCAGGAATCAGGCTCCCTGACTTCAGATTATACTACAAAGCTACAGTAATCAAGACAATATGGTACTGGCACAAAAACAGACATATAGATCAATGGAACAGGATAGAAATCCCAGAGATAAATCTACGCACCTATGGTCAACTAACCTATGACAAAGGAGGCAAGGATATACAATGGAGAAAAGACAGCCTCTTCAATAAGTGGTGCTGGGAAAACTGGACATCCATATGTAAAAGAATGAAATTAGAACATTCCCTAACACCATACACAAAAATAAACTCAAAATGCATTAGAGATCTAAATGTAAGACCGCACACTATAAAACTCTTAGAGGAAAACATAGGAAGAACATTCTTTGACATAAATCACAGCAAGATTTTTTTTGATCCACCTCCTAGAGTAATGGAAATAAAAGCAAAAATAAACAAATGGGACCTAAAGAAACTTCAAAGCTTTTGCACAGCAAAGGAAACTGTAAACAAGATGAGAAGACAACCCTCAGAATGGGAGAAAATATTTGCAACTGAATCAATGGACAAAGGATTAATCTCCAAAATATATAAACAGCTCATGCAGTTCAATATTAAAAAAGCAAACAATTCAATCCAAAAATGGGCAGAAGACCTAAATAGACATTTCTCCAAAGAAGACATACAGATGGCCAAGAAGCACATGAAAAGCTGCTCAACATCACTAATTATTAGAGAAATGCAAATCAAAACTACAATGAGGTATCACCTCACACCAGTTAGAATGGGCATCATCAGAAAATCTACAAACAACAATGTTGGAGAGGGTGTGGACAAAAGTGAACCCTCTTGCACTGTTGGTGGGAATGTAAATTGATACAGCCTCTGTGGAGAACAGGATGTAGGTTCCTTAAAGAACTAAAAATAGAATTACCATATGACCCAGCAATCCCACTACTGGGCATATACCTAGAGAAAACCATAATTCAAAAAGACACATGCACCCGAATGTTCATTGCAACACTATGTACAACAGCCAGGTCATGGAAGCAATCTAAATGCCCACCGACAGATGAATGGATAGAGAAGATATGGTATATATATACAATGGAATGTTACTCAGGCATAAAAAGGAACGAAATTGGGTCATTTGTTGAGACGTGGATGCACCTAGAGACTGTCATATAGAGTGAAGTAAGTCAGAAAGAGAAAAACAAATATCGTATATTAACACATATATGTGGAACCTAGAAAATGGTACAGATGAACCGGTTTGCAGAGCAGAAATTGAGACACAGAAGTAGAGAAAATACATATGGACACCAAGGGGGGAAAGCAGCAAGGGGAGGGCATGGTGGTGGGATGAATTGGGAGGTTCAGATTGACATGTATACACTGATGTGTATACAATGGATGATTAATGAGAAAAGAAAAAACAACAAGCAGTTGAATTATAAATTATTAGCTATATTTAATCTTGTTAATTAATATTAATTTGGTACTTTTTCATTCACAGGGTAAGCTACTAGCACTCACTAGAGGATAAATGATAGCAGACACTTTCATTTTAAAGTCGAAATAAAAAGAATAAAAACTTTAAATGAGAAAATTCTATCCATCTATTCTTTTCTAGGAAGTAGAATTTTCTTTGATATAATTAATGGATGTTATCTGGCCAAATCTTACAACCCAGAGTAGAAATAATTTTATGACCTCTTTGTCATATTACAGCAAGAATCTGCATATTCAATTTACTATGTGTTTTATTTTTTTTTATTTTTGGAGAAAATGACATCGGGATAAATATAAAGTTACATAGCTGATTATTAACAGACATAGGATTGGAATTTTTCATGCCTCTTTGGATTTGATAATGAAATACCAGAAATGCCATAATAGTGAAAGGTATAGTTCCTGCTCTCTGGAAATGTTCTGTTTAGTGAATTAAGTGCCATATGAGTGGTTCAACCAAAAGATATATGAGGCCTTATAAGAATTCAGAGAAAGAACTGATCAATTTGCACTGGATTTGTCAGTAAAATAACAGATATTTTAAAATGTTGCAGGATTTAAACATGTCAGGAGAAAGAGGGAATGAATTTCAAATATCAGCAAAATGCCTTCACTATCTCAATACTTAGCACTGTGCCCATTGCCTAGAAAGTAATCATGAAAGGCTGAGAAAAATAAATACCTCCTGGGTTCTCTAGACTTAGAAAAAAGTTTCATGAAGATTTTAAACAAACTTTTAAGGTGGCTTCTACTTTAGAGGGAATACCACATTCCATGTTCTTTGCCACAAGGAAAGAAGTGAAAAGTATATCAGTCCTTCTGACCATTTTTTGGCCTCTCAATGTCTATTTCCATTCCAAATCTCACCACACAATAAGAAGAGAAACTGGACAAACAAGAGGGTGGTAGCAATAATGTAGGAATGATGGATAAAGACAATTTCTAAAAATCTGACACAATGAAGTAAACTGAGTGTCAACTAAAGTTGTTTGGTTTTTTTTTACAAGCAAAATACCTGTAATAAAATTTATTTTGGAAGAGAAGAAATAGCCTAATTGTTTATAATACTGCAGAGCAGATTTCCTTGATAGCAAGGACCATCTTAGTTTTCAAGAAGAGTTCATGAAAGTGATTTCTTTCCTTTAGTGAGACACTAGGCATTTACTGTGCATCAAGACTGTGCAGAATGTGGGAGACTAGTTCTGAGACACATGCTAAAGAAGGAGCTAGTATCATAAATACATGAGATCTGTTACTTATGTACTTGAAGAATTTTTATGTCTTAAACAATAGGATTTTTTTGATATTTTGATAGTTTGTTTGCCTTCATACTCTTCAGCAATGCTGCACTAAAAACAGAAATATAACCAACTATTTTTGACTAAAATCAGAAGAAAACTGAGTCTTTAGTTATAAAAAGCTCTACATGTAGAACAGTGCAAATCTCAAGAAATAAACAATAAAACCTGCATATTCACATCTTAGCCACTAAAACATACATGGATTACAAATGACTTATTCTTGGAAAGAGTGACTCAAATCCAAATTGTAGCATAACTCACCATCCAAATAAACATGAAAAAGCTGTTAAATATGGCTCTAAGTCCCAAAGATCCCGTCATCTGCATTAAAAATGAATGAACTGAGAGAAAGGGAAAAACCATCTGCAGTTTAGATTTGTCATTCTTTTGTTATCTTCATGTATTTCAGGATAAAGGGGCTGGCAAAGTGCAGAAAAACCTTCAGGAATTCCAAGGGGATTCATGGTTGCAATTTTAATATTTTAGAGTAACCCATATTTTGGACTAGACAGCCATTAAAATATCTTGTTTCCTAGTAGTCATTTTTCTTTAGACTACAATCTTGTTTTTGCTACAGCTAAAAGAGCTGTTAGAGGTTACATACTGCAGATGAGAGGAGAAACATGAAGAAAATTTCATGATCATTAGTCAGGGACCACTGATCAGAGTACTACTGGGAGTTCCACATGTTTTCCTTGAAATTTTTTCAAAACTAACATGTTCTGGAGCATTTAGAAGAGAACATTCAGTTTAGGTTAAAGTAGACCTCAGTCAGACCCCATTGAGCTGTATGGTATTTTTAACATTTTTCTTGAAAATTCCTCTATTAAAAAAATTCTCAGCTTTTTACATTTTGCAAAATAATGGCACAATTCTCAAAAGGAAGACTTTCCTAATACGTATGAGACTCTGTAATATAGTTGTCAAGGGAGCCTATAAACCAAGCACCTGGTTCAATGGGAGAGCTAACATACTCCCATATAAGCAGAGCCCTACAGCTCTTAAATCAACTCTGTGGCAGACAGAAGTATGTGCGTGCATGTGTGAGTGTGAGACACTATTGGTCACCTTGCTTCTACCACCATTGTTCTGGCTACTCAAAAAATGGTTTCATCCAGTCTGGCTCACTGAGAATAGATCTCTTATTCAGCAACTGTCTTTAATAAGAAAAGAAGTACAAGGAAACCTGGAACATGCTCAATTACAGGCATAGGAGCCATTGGAACCTGTGCCACAACATGCCCACAAATGAAGAGCATTTGTACAATTGATTGCACAAAGCCAGGGGAGAGACAACTGGAGGTGATGCATGTGTAAATATCATTTAGTGCTGGGTTTAAATTAAGCAGTCTTGTAGAGGAACTCAAATTGTTTTTGACAGACTATAAATATACCCTTGGCTATTGATTGTAATAGAAGAATACACTTACATTTCTTTCTTCCTATTGGTAATGGAAATTTAAGCATTGCCATTAACTATTCTCCCAAGGACAACAAAAGGAGTGTGCAAAGGGCTGCAATTGAAAAGAGAATTATTTAGGTTAGATATGTGTACAGAGGCAGGTCTCCAAAATTTGCCACAGAATTAGAGAAAACTCTGATTACAAAAATTTCCATTCCAGGGCAGCTTAATGCTCCCCTGTCTAATACTACAATAAGCCACAAAGAGAGATATAGACTCTAGTTTCTGAAGAATGTTACAGTTAATTTTCTCATTGCTTTGATCCTTTTTAAGCCAGTAAAGAGAGGAAGGTGTTCTGACAAAGCAAATACCAATAAGTCTGTATACAGAAATAATTAGTAGCGTGGGATGAGGTAAACTTATCAGCATGTTTAGAAATATACCAAGAAATAGGCCCATGGAAAGTCATGTATTTAGCGAGAACATTGCGAAGTAAACACAAAATATCAGCAATCACGCCATGACTCAATTAGAGAAAGCCATAGATTATCAATACACAGCATCCACACTCAGAATGCAAGTGAAATATATGTATCGTTGAAACGAAAGAGCTCCTTTGACAGAAACTTCTTACATTAGTTCTGCTAGGTCAGCAGTTACTCGCAAGTGTGAAGTACTTTTGGCCTGCAAAATCATGGACCTGAAAAGTGGCTGAAGTTGTCTAGAACAAATACAAAAAGGAGCATCAGCTAAGCGTGGATGCTGACACAGCACTGGAGTAGCATAACAATGGGAACATTTTGAAAGGAAGCCCCACTGATTTGTCTAGGCCAGTGATTCTGAACTCTGGATGATTTTGCCCCTTGGTGGGCATTTGACAATGTCTGGAAACATTTTTGGTTGTCAAAACTTTGTGACACTGCTGGAGTTCAGTGAGTAGAAGCCAGAGATACTGCTGAAGATCCTACAGTGCACAGAACAGTCCTTCGCAACAAAGAATTATCCAGCTCAAATTATGATTAGTGCTGAGGTTGAGAAATCCTGGTCTAGCCCAAAGGCAATGTTATCACAATGGGAAAAGAATGCTTTTCCCATTCTATTTTGTTGCTATTTTTTTTGTCTACTCTACCAGAATGAAAACTTCTTAGAGGCAGGGAATTTGTCTGTATTGTTCATTGCTCAGAACATTGTCTGGCACGCAGTAGGCACATAATAAATATGTAATGAATGAATGAAAGAGTAAGAAAACACAGCAGGAGACAAGTTGGCAGTTATGTGGTTTGACTGAAATGGGAGAGAGACAATAAACCCTTACAGAGTCAGAGATATGTTTGCTGTTACCCTAAAAATCCTAGCATTGTCTGATCATCTCAGGAAACTAGTACAAAGAGCTAGTGCTCAAAGAATAGAATTATTAATACTATTATTAATTACTAATACTAATAATAGTATTATTCTTTATTTATGTAATCTTATTCAGTAACAGAAAAGAAGACGTTGATATTCATCAAAAATGTTTAAGTCAAAACATTCCACTGCGAACTTCCCTCTCAGAGGGAAAGTGTTATAAAGGAATATTTTAACATCACCTTGACCTTCACAACCAGAAGTTAGCTAGTGACTAGGATAGCATTCAAAAGGCATATAATTCTTAAAGTTTGCAGATTCTTAGCTGAAACATCTAAAAACCTCCATTTTTAGGAACTGTTTGTTCACTTTTCTCTCTATTCAGCCTTGAACTATGTAAGGAAATGCTTTTTTAATCAGTCTGCTTGTGTTAAAGAAAATCACTTTACAGAACAATAAAAACAAATCAATGAAAAAACCCCCAATTTATACATCTATTTACCTGTTCAAAATGAGGTAAATTTGTTGCTTCGTATTTACATTTTATTTGATTACTTAATTTCTCAACATCTATCACTTTCATCTAATTTCTTTTGATATTATTCTGCTTTTGGTTATCTAAAATATAAAAGAGTTTTTCCTCTTCTCAACGAATACAATGCCTGAACTGAATGTATTTTTGACTATGATTTTTCAGAGAACTTTAAATTATTATCCTTTTTACGGTGGAAGTCAGTGAGTGAGTGATAAAGAAATCATCTGGTCATATTGCTGCCAATTGACTAAGTCTGGTTTAATTTCAAAGAGCTAAAAATGGGCATTATTTAAAGTTAAATGGCTTAATTTAAATACTAATTTTACCCCACCATTAAAGATATTTTAAAAATAATTCCTTAGTCCATCTTTGTATTACCCATCCATTTTATAAACTTTTTGGAAAATCACTGGGGCTTGGAACAGAAGCACAGTTATCTCTATGAGACCAGAACCCAGGTCTGCACGCCCAACATTCATGGTAGAAAAAGGATAGTGTAGCCCTGTGGTGCCAGCACCTGTGTTAATATGAGGGCTGATTTGGTGCCATCCACTCTTCTTTTTCTAGTCATGATTTGTGATCATGGATGTATAGTCTTTTTTAAATATTTCAATGATTTCATATATTCCACTGGTCCCTCTAATATAGTTTTCTCATTCTTGAGTGTTCTACTTTGATTCTAGCTCTTAATTGCTTGGATATAGTTGTTGAGTAGTTTTATTTTGTTTGTCTTTGTTTTTCAGTAAGGACTCAAGGACTCAATTTTATTCCCTAAATGATTTTGTATTTCAGAATGTCTGTCTGTAGCTTTTACACTTGTATATTACGTTGTGTGAGTCTATCTTCTAGCATTACACTTTCTTTTGTTTCAGAATTGTGTAGGTATTGCTTCATTGTCTTTTGGCATTAAATGTGTGGAGAAATCTGAGACCAGCTTGATTTTCTTTCCTCTTTATAGAAAAATTGCTTTCTTCCCAGAGTTCATTTTCTTCTCTTACAGTTTGGTGACAAATAATATATGTCTCTGTGTTAATTGTTCTATATCTACTATAACCAGAACACAACTTTTGCTTTTGACCAGCATATTCCATTTAGTAAGATTTCTTCTGTTGTATCTCAGCATTTTTCAGTGTTCCATTTGTTTCGTTTTCTACTTCTGGTATATTTAAGATAGGTTATTACTATTCCATAGATTTATTATATATCTATAGTTTTTTGTGTCCTTTTCCTCTGTGTTTACCTTAATTAAAACAAGCTTTTCTTCTGTATCATTAATTAATTTTATAATTAGCTATATCTGGTCTGTTCTTTGACCTTTTAAATGTATTAGGTAACTTTTTAATGTTGTGGTTTTGATCCTGGTTCTTTTCTGCTGCACTTAAAAATTTCATTAATTTCAGTCTGTGACTACTGTTTTATGTTTGAGCTTCTATATCTTGATTTAATATACTTATTCAATTCTTCCCTAATGAGGAGCTCTTTTGGGAAATTTTCTTCTGTTTCTTGGACTTTTTTCCAGATTGGACTCTTCATCTGTTTTGTTTGCATATTAGGTTTCTTCCCCCCTCCACCTCCCATGCTGGTGTGTTTACCTGGTTGCCATGCTTTTCTTTTCATTTTCCTCATGTTTCAAATGGAATGATCTGTCAAGATCATCTATATTCTCTGTAGATAGTGAGTGGATTCTTTTTGACCTCATCCACAGCCTGAGACCTGGCCTACTCTCCCTTCTGTCTATAATCTGTGGTTTGAGAATCTTATTTTCTATTCCCCACCCCTTTTTTTCAGTAGCCTCAGGATATGTGAGCAACACAGAGAGAGCTCAACATTGGTCATGTGCCATCTTTCTTTGGAATTTTTCTCCCTTAAATAGGATTATATGGTACATACTTTTTGGTTGACTTTTAAAATTTTTCATATTTCACACAATGTCTTAAAAATCATTCCACATCAGTGCATCAAATCTACCTCATTCTTTCTTTGATAATTAGTTGCATTAAAAAAACTTAATAAAACTTAATAAAGGTGTATGGATATTTAAGTTGTTTTTAAAAGGATTTGGTAATGTTCATAAGCATACATGATAAAAATTATTGGAAAACACAAATTCAGAAGTTATGTTCAGGGGAAAAAACAGAATACAAATAGAAGACTAGGAATTATATAAAAGAATTAAGAATTAAAGACATATTCATACCATTATCTTGTTTTTATAATATATTTCTAGGTACCCTAATTTCCTGACAAAGATATTTCAGTATGTATTTTTCATTTATAAATGTATTACTATTTTCTTAGCAGCAACTTTTTATTGATATTAATAGTGACTGAAGGACTCTTAACAAATTTGAGATTATCGTTTATATTTTATTTTAAATAAATGATACTTCATTTAATACTTTAAAATGTGTCATCCTCTCCCTTTGCATAAACTTATTGGTTTGCATAATCCAGTTTTTTCCATGGAGCTCATCTGTACAGCATACATATGCAGACATATAGGCACTCTATCAGCCTTTCCTCTCCAGATTTTACTTATTGCAAATCTGCTTATTTGCCTTCAAATATCTAAATAGTGAGGACAGTCATGGATTGTCTAATCTTGAGGGCAAAAATAAGGCAAATAACTCATCAGTAAAATCTTACTGATAATAAAACAACAACAACAACAGCAAACATTAACATGCCTTTAATCATATACTTAAAAGCTTCACTTTTAAAGAGGATTTGACTGTAAGTTGAGGCCACATGCAGCCACATAGATGGGTCCCTCTTTGTTAATGGTCCTCACAAAGTTTTCTATAGACTTTTCCTTGTCATAAATTTCCACCTTGTAAGCCCTAATTATCTCTAACTCTTCCTATTCACTACAAACAAATCCATCTCTCTTATTCGTCACAAACCTGGTAAAACCTTTGGCCAATAGTTATAGCAACTGACGGTGTTAAACTGAAGCATATGAAAATGTTTAAGAGTTTATTTGAGAGCTTCAAGACGGTGGAAGAGTAAGACATGGAGATCACCCTCCTCCCCACAAATACATCAGAAATACATTTACATGTGGAACAACTACTACAGAACACCTGCTGAACGCTGGCAGAAGACCTCAGACCTCCCAAAAGGCAAGAAACTCCCCACATGCCTGGCAGGACAAAAGAAAACAGAAAAAAACAGAGACAAAGAATAGGGACAGGACCTGCACCAGCGGGAGGGAGCTGTGAAGGAGGAAAGGTTTCCACACACTAGGAAGCCCCTTCATGGGCGGAGACTGTGGGTGGTGGAGGGGGGAAGCTTCGGAGCCACGGAGGAGAGCGCAGCCACAGGGGTGCGGAGGGCAAAGTGGAGAGATTCCCGCACAGAGGATCGGTGCCGACCAGCACTCACCAGCTGGAGAGGCTTGTCTGTTCACCTGCCGGGGAGGGCGGGGGCAGGGAGCTGAGGCTTGGGCTTCGGTAGGATCGCAGGGAGAGGACCGGGGTTGGCTGCGTGATCACTGCCTGAACGGGGCTGGTGCGCCACGGCTAGCCAGGAGGGAGTCCGGGAAAAAGTCTGGATCTGCCGAAGAGGCAAGAGACTTTTTCTTGCCTCTTTGTTGCCTGGTGCAGGAGGAGAGGGGATCCAGAGCGCCGCTTAAAGGAGCTCCAGAGACGGGCACAAGCCGTGGCTACGAGCACCGACCCCAGAAACGGGCATGAGACTATAAGGCTGCTGCTGCCACCAAGAAGCCTGTGTGCAAACACAGGTCACTCTCCACACCTCCCCTCCCAGAAGCCTGTGCAGCCCACCACTGCCAGGGTCCCGGGATCCAAGGACAACTTCCCCGGGAGAATGAACGGCGTGCCTCGGGCTGGTGCAACGTCCCACCGGCCTCTGCTGTTGCAGCTCACCCCGCATACTGTACCCCTCCCTCCCGCCGGCCTCAGTGAGACAGAGCCCCCGAATCAGCTGCTACTTTAACTCGCTCCTGTCTGAGTGAAGAACGGATGCCTTCAGGCGACCTACACGCAGAGGCAGGGACAAATCCAAAGCTGAACCCCAGAAGCTGTGTGAACAAAGAAGAGAAAGGGACATCTCTCCCAACAGCCTCAGAAGCAGCAGATTAAATCTCCACAATCAACTTGATGTACCCTGCATCTGTGGAATACCTAAATAGACAACGAAACATCCCAAATTTATGAAGTGGACTTTGGGGGCAACGATATATATATATTTTTCCCTTTTTCTCTTTTTGTGAGTGTGTATGTGTATGCCCCTGTGTGTGATTTTGTCTGTATAGCTTTGCATTTACCACTTGTCCTAGGGTTCTGTCTGTCCTCATTTTTTATTACTAAAAAATTTTTTTTTCTTAATAATTATTTTTTATTTTAATAACATTATTTTATTTTACTTCATATTATTTTATTTTAATTCATCTTCTTTCTTTCTTTCTTTTTTTTTCTCCCTTTTATTCTGAGGCATGTGGAGGACAGGTTCTTGGTGCTCCAGCCAGGCGTCAGGGCTGTGCCACTGAGGTGGGAGAGCCAAGTTCAACACACTGGCCCACAAGATACCTCCCAGCTCCACATAATAACAAACGGTGAAAATCTCCCAGAGATCTCCATCTCAATGCCAAGACCCAGCTCCACTCAATGACCAGCAAACTACAGTGCAGGACACCCTATGCCAAACAACTAGCACGACAGGAACACAATCCCTTCCATTAGCACAGAGGCTGCCTAAAATCATAAGGCCACAGACACGCCATAACACACCACCAGACGTGGACCTATTCACCAGAAAGACAAGATCCAGCCTCATCCACCAGAACACAGGCACTAGTCCCCTCCACCAGAAAGCCTACACAACCCACTGAACCAACCTTAGTTACTGGGGACAGACACCAAAAACAACGGAAACTACAAACCTGCAGCCTGTGAAAAGGAGACCCCAAACACAGTATGTCAAGCAAAATGAGAAGACAGAGAAACATGTAGCAGATGAAGGAGCAAGGTAAAAACCCACCAGACCTAACAAAGGAAGAGGAAATAGGCAGTCTACCTGAAAAAGAATTCAGAATAATGAAAGTAATGACGATCCAAAATCTTGGAAATACAATGGAGAAAATACAAGAAACGTTTAACAGGGACCTAGAAGAATTAAAGAGTAAACAAACAGAGATGAAAAACACAATAAATGAAATTAAAAATTCTCTGGAAGGAATCAATAGCAGAATAACTGAGGCAGCAAAACAAATAAGTGACTTGGAAGATAAAATAGTGGAAATAACTACTGCAGAGCAGAATAAAGAAAAAAGAATGAAAAGAATTGAGGACAGTCTCAGAAACCTCTAGGACAACATTAAATGCACCAACATTTGAATTATAGGGGTCCAAGAAAAGAAGAGAAAAAGAAAGGGACTGAGAAAATATTTGAAGAGATTATAGTGGAAAACTTCCCTAATATGGGAAAGGAAATGGTTAATCAAGTCCAGGAAGCACAGAGAGTCCCATACACGATAAATCCAAGGAGAAACACGCCAAGACACATATTAAACTATCAAAAATTAAATACAAAGAAAAAATATTAAAAGAAGCAAAAGAAAAACAAGTAACACATAAGGGAATCCCCATAAGGTTAACAGCTGATCTTACAGCAGAAACTCTGCAAGCCACGAGGGAGTGGCAGGACATATTTAAAATGATTAAGGAGAAAAACCTGCAACCAAGATTACTCTACCCATCAAGGATCTCATTAAGATTTGACGGAGAAAATACAAACTTTACAGACAAGCAAAAGCTAACAGAATTCAGCACCACCAAACCAGCTTTACAACAAATGCTAAAGGAACTTTTCTAGGCAGAAAACACAAGAGAAGGAAAAGACCTACAATAATAAACCCAAAACAATTAAGAAAATGGTATAAGGAACATTCATATCAATAATTACCTTAAATGTAAATGGATTAAATGCTCCCATGAAAAGACAGAGACTGGCTGAATGGATACAAAAACAAGACCTGTATATATGCTGTCTACAAGAGACCCACTTCAGACCTAGGGACACATAGAGACTGAAAGTGAGGGGATGGAAAAAGATATTCCATGCAAATGGAAATCAAAAGAAAGCTGAAGTAGCAATTCTCATATCAGACAAAATAGACTTTAAAACAAAGACTATTACAAGAGACAAAGAAGGACACTACATAACGATTAAGGGATCAATCCAAGAACAAGATATAACAATTGTAAATATTTATGCATTCAACATAGGAGCACTTCAATACATAAGGCAAATACTAACAGCCATAAAAGGGGAAATCAAAAGTAACACAATCATAGTAGGGGACTTTAACACCCCACTTTCACCTATGGAAAGATCATCCAAAATGAAAATGAATAAGGAAACACAAGCTTTAAATGATACATTAAACAAGATGTACTTAATTGGTATTTATAGGACATTCCATCCAAAAAAGCAGAATACACATTCCTCTCAAGTGCTCCTGGAACATTCTCCAGGACAGATCATATCTTGGGTCACAAATCAAGCCTTGGTATATTTAAGAAAATTGAAATCATATCAAGTATCTTTTCCGACCACAATGCTATGAGACAAGATGTCAATTACAGGAAAAAATCTGTAAGAAATACAAACACATGGAGGCTAAAAAACACACTACTTAAAAACCAAGAGATCAAGGAAGAAATTAAAGAGGAAATCAAAAAATACCTACAAACAAATGACAATGAAAACACAAAGACCCCAAACCTATGGGATGCAGCAAAAGCAGTTCTAAGAGGGAAGTTTATAGCTATACAAGCCTACCTTAAGAAACAAGAAACATCTCAAATAAACAACCTAACCTTAGACCTAAAGCAATTAGAGAATGAAGAACAAAAAAACCCCAAAGTTAGCAGAAGGAAATAAATCATAAACATCAGATCAGAAATAAATGAAAAAGAAATGAAGGAAATGATAGCAAAGATCAATAAAACTAAAAGTTGGTTCTTTGCAAAGATAAACAAAATTGATAAACCATTAGCCAGACTCATCAAGAAAAAAAGGGAGAAGACTCAAATCAATAGAATTAGAAATGAAAAAGGAGAAGTAACAACTGACACTGCAGAAATACAAAGGATCATGAGAGATTACTACAAGCAACTATACGCCAATAAAACGGACAACCTGGAAGAAATGGACAAATTCTTAGAAATGCACAACGTTCCGAGACTGAACCAGGAAGAAATTCAAAAAATAAACAGACCAATCACAAGCACTGAAATTGAAACTTTGATTAAAAATCTTCCAACAAACAAAAGCCCAGGACCAGATGTCTTCACAGGCGAATTCTATCAAACATTTAGAGAAGAGCTAACACCTATCCTTCTCAAACTCTTCCAAAATATAGCAGTGGGAGGAACACTCCTAAACTCATGCTACTAGGCCACCATCACCCTGATACCAAAACCAGACAAAGATGTCACAAAGAAAGAAAATTACAGGCTAATATCATTGATGAACATAGACGTAAAATCCTCAATAAAATACTAGCAAACAGAATCCAACAGCACATCAAAAGCATCATATACTATGATCAAGTGGGGTTTATCCCAGGAATGCACGGATTCTTCAATATATGCAAATCAAACAATGTGTTACACCATATTACCAAATTGAAGGATAAAAACCATATGATCATCTCAATAGATGCAGAGAAAGCTTTTGACAAAATTCAACACCCATTTATGATAAAAAGCCTCCAGAAAGTAGGCATAGAGGGAACTTACCTCAACATACTAAAGGCCATGTATGACAAACCCACAGCCAACATTGTCCTCAATGGTGAAAAACTCAACCATTTCCACTAAGATCAGGAATAAGACAAGGTTGCACACTCTCACCATTATTATTCAACGTAGTTTTGGAAGTTTTAGCGACAGCAATCAGAGACGAAAAAGAAATAAAAGGAATCCAAATCGGAAAAGCAGAAGTAAAGCTGTCACTGTTTGCAGATGACATGATACTATACATAGAGAATCATAATGATGCTACCAGAAAACTACTAGAGCTAATCAATGAATTTGGTAAAGCAGCAGGATATAAAATTAATGCACAGAAATCTCTGGCATTCCTATACACTAATGATGAAAAATATGAAAGTGAAATTAAGGAAACACTCCCATTTACCATTGCAACAAAAAGATTAAAATATCTAGGAATAAACCTACCTAATGAGACAAAAGACCTGTATGCAGAAAATTATAAAACACTGATGAAAGAAATTAAAGATGATACCAATAGATGGAGAGATATACCGTGTTCTTGGATTGGAAGAATCAACATTGTGAAAATGACTCTACTACCCAAAGCAATCTACAGATTAAATGCAATCCCTATCAAACTACCACTGGCATTTTTCACAGAACTAGAACAAAAAATTTCACAATTTGTATGGAAATGCAAAAGACCCCAAATAGCCAAAGCAATCTTGAGAAAGAAAAACTCTGTGCTCTGTGGCATGTGGGATCCTCCCGGACCCGGCACGAACCCGTGTCCCCTGCATCAGCAGGTGGACTCTCAACCACTGTGCCACCAGGGAAGTCCAAAAAGTAGAATTTTAAACAGGAAAAAGAATCTTAACAACTACATTTAGTCTAAAAATCTGTCAAGTAGATCTTGAATAGCTGCATGGATGTAGCATGATTAGTTCTAGGAGAACGCAAGAAAAATAACATAATTCATCTAGGCCATGTATCATGTCCCTTTACACTGGACAGAGAGACAATAATAATGTGTTTAATTTAACTGAGGAAAATTAAAGAGGGCATATGTTTTTAATCCCATCCTATATTGCAATTTTATACTTGAGAAAACACTTCAATATATATTATCATTTTTAATTCTCACAGCACCCCTGAGATAAAGAGTATTATACCCATTTTACAAGTGATGAAACTGAAGTTCAAAGACGTGTTAAGAGGTTTGCCCAAGTTTATACAGTTAGTACCAGCAGAGCTGGAAGCCGAGCTAAAGAAGTTTGACTTGTAATTCAGCTGCCATTTATACCATCCTAATGCTTAAAAGCCCTGAGTCTGAGGGGAAATTAAATCAGTCACTGATCTTTACCCTACCTAAAATATTAATTTGAGTAGAATTTTCATAATGTTCTGTAATAACATTAATTCATCGATATTTATAAGGAGCAGTATTATTATTTTAGGGGAATTCACAAACCTCTCAAAATAATCCATTGCCAACTTGACCATGAATGTATTGAAACAGTATGAGAAACTCAAAAGAACCATATGTCTACATCTGGAAAATATCATTTTGTCCCAGCAGGAATTAGTCAAAAAAAAAAAATCAATAAATGGGTCTATGAATTTCATTCAGTTTCTGAAACAGACATAAAAGATTTTGCAAAATCACTTGGTATCAAAACATCAATTGCTCCTTATAATCAGTAAAAGGAGTGCAAATGATCAACACATTTTAGAAATTTATAGCTTTTTCATTTGCACATGGTTAATAATGGCTTCAGTTAAAACATAATTTCTTGCTTCAAAGAATGAGTCTGAAAACAGATGCCATCACTGATAATGGTAAATTATCAGTGAAATTCCTTTAGGGAAATGAGTATTTTTCTTTAGGGAAATGAGTATTTTCAGTTTTCTGATTTCATTAGTAAGATATTAAAAGTTGGAAGCTATATCTACATCATCTTTACAAACAACATTTTAAATGCAAATGGTGTTTCATAAATGTTAACAATTTGACTAAATTACTAAGAAGCCTACCAATAAGAGAAAATTTAGTGTAATATAGAGAAAAGAGTATGATTATAAACTATAATAATAATATTGTTAAATTAAAGATAAAAGTTAATAAATTTAAAAACAAATAAATAAATTAAAAATAAAACTCCCATGGGTATTAAGAAAGAAAGATCTTACAGAATTTTCAAAACTTTATTTTACTATTGAAGGTACAGATTAGCTTAGGCATTTTGTGTGCATGTGCATGTGTGTACACTTAAAAAGGATATTATATCTAAAACAGTAATTACAATGCAATAAGTTCTATAGTTCTATAACAGAACTAAGTACAAAAGTCTTTAGATGTACAGAGAAGGATTATGTAATCTGTACTAGATCTTGAAGGACTAGAAGAATTTACTATGTGGAGAATAGAAGGACATTTCAGGGAAGGATATCACAGGTATAATCACATCAAGATATGAAAGAACATATTGATAATATTGGTTAAAATACTTTTCACTCAGTACCCCCACACAAGCCAATTATACTTAAAGTGTGATTTCATGAGATAAGTGAGCATTTCCTGACAAAATTGTGGCTTCCCTATATTTCTGAAGGAATCTTTCTAGGTATCAACTCAGATGATGAACCCTGAAGTCAACTCTAAAAATTTACTCTACCTTGGTGTCCTATGGAATTAATCCATTTCACATTATAACACCTTAAATTGAATAATTTTGTAACTTTCTGAAATAGCATAGAAAGGAGCACAGGATGAGAAAAGAGAAACACAAAGAGATGAGTAGGTAGTTCCCTAAGCAGTCACAGACATCATGAGAACTCAAACAAGAAAAAAATATTGGTGGTGGATGGTAGACATTTTGAAACAAGCTTGCTATGCTACAAAATATTCTTCATACTGAGTTTAGTTCTGAGCTGTAGCTTCTTTTTCTACCTCTTCTGTGCACTTCCCCATGGGAAATACTTTACCTTCAAGCTTTGGCAGGGAGCAAAGGGGACAGATCTATGTTAGAGTGGAAATTTTGAAGAGGACTGAAGAAACACAAAAGAATAAGAGAGGTACAAGATGAGAAATAGAGAATGAGCACGATATTGAAAAGGTCACAGATTCTGGAAATAGGCAAAGAATCCAATCTTACTAGTCATTTACAAGCTCTGACTAATACTGGACAAGGTACTTAATTTCTCTGGGCCTCGACTCTAAGAAATAAAGGTATTTTCTGCTTTGCTGAGCAGTTTCGAGAATTCTCTAACCCCTTGCTTTAATTTTATTCTAACATTAATCATTACTTGGCATGGTAAATACTTATTCAATTAATTATTTTCTATCTCTTGAACTCATGTAAGCTGCTGAAGTCAGGGGCTTTTTTTTTTTTACCACTGTTGCATCTCCAGTGCCTAAAACAATCCCTGGTTGGAATGGGAGTTCAGTAAAGAGCTGTTGCAAGAATGAATTAGTTTAATAAATAAATAATGTAAACATATGAGTGCAAAGCCAGACACAACATAGGCATTTAATAAATGCTAGAGAGATGCAGACAGACTTAGATTCAAACTCTGGCAGTTTCATTGCTAACTGTATGATTTTGGGCTTCTTTAACTGTAAAAAGGGTGTGAGAAAGAAGAATGCTCACGTTTGATGACTGTCATCAAGGTAAGACAAGATACCTTGTAAAATTCATGGTAGCTACTACTACCATAATTCAGAGTAAGGGGTTTGTCCAATAAGATGAATGCTAAATTTGCACAAAGCCAAGTTCCTCCATAAAGAAAATAGCCTAGTTTGAAAATGCCCAGGTAAGGAGACAAGAGGTCACATTGGTACTCGGCGTTTCCCTGGAGCTAGGATCTGTACAGGACAATTAGAAATAAATTCAATTCATGGTTAGAGTGCAACTACAGGAAGCTAATACTGAGATTCAGAGGGTTATGCATTGGTTTTTATTCGTAACTACGTATGAGAATTCTTGTTTTTCCAAGTGTACCTTCCTGAGGGGCTCCCATAGATCAAAATGATAATGTTGGGCTTCCCTGGTGACACAGCGGTTGAGAGTCCACCTGCCGATGCAGGGGACACGGGTTCGTGCCCCAGTCCGGGAGGATCCCACATGCCGCAGAGAGGCTGGGCCCGTGAGCCATGGCTGCTGGGTCTGCATGTTCGGAGCCTGTGCTCCACAACGGGAGAGGCCACAACATTGAGAGGCCCACGTACTGCAAAAAAACAAAACAAACAAAAAAAACCCCATAATGTTGAAGGCAAAGTAATGTTCATAAACCAAGGTGATACAGTATGAGATGCCTTTTCATTTCTTATTTTCTAACAAGGTAGTGTCATAGCATGCTGGATTTTTAAATGAGACATCTAAAGACAAGAGTTGAGTTAGCCTTGGTCCTGAGAAAAGAAGGGAGGGACTTAGTCATTTGCCCAGTTTGGCCCTGATAATAATCTCCCAAGGCATCTGTTTTTCCTAATTTTCCATGTTCAAAACAATATTTGAAAAAGATAACAAAAACATGAATTTGTTCAACCAGTGTCATGCAGGCAGTGCATATAAAAGAACCACAGAACAATTTAGAAGTAAATAAGTTATGTTGAATTTTAGTAAAATGCTCAAATTTTACATCATTGAAGATTTAATTTTATTAATGTAGCAAAATTGTGTTACACAAAGTTGTTTTACTTTGTGTTACTCTCTCACGTTCTCCAAATACAGTGGGATGAGCTGAAGTATATGCTGAAACTGTATCACTGTTCAACTTCCCTCTCTGCCCAATCCTGCTTCCCTCTCTCCCTCACAGTTTTTGTCCCCAACAACATGCCACAACAAAACTCTCATATGCAGATCTCCAACTGTGAATCTATTTCCTGAGAAACACAATCTAAGATAGAAACTAAGAATAACCTGGCTTCAGACAGAAGCAAAGGCAAATCCTTTCTGGAAAAAAAATCATGCCCAGTTTAGGCCTATAAAGATTAAGGTCAAGAAATATTAACTCAGTATTGAAAAGAAACCCACAAAAAACAAGCCACCATGAATGAGAGTTAAAACAAAAAACAAACCTTAATGTTGAAATTACCAGGAAGAGAATATAAAATAATTTTGAGAGCAGCAAAACAGAAGTGACTCATCACATACAATGGTACACCCATAAGGCTATCAGCAAATTTCTCAGCAGAAAACTTGTAGGCCAAGAGAAAGTGAGATAAATTAAATGTGATTTAAAAAAAAAAAAAACTGCCAAGCAAGAATACTAACCTGGTAAAGCTGTCCTTCAGAAATGAAGGAGAGATAGACTTTCCCAGACAAATAAAAGCTGAGGGAGTTCATCACCACTAGATCTGCCTTACAAGAAATGTTAAATGAAGTTCTTCTAGTTGAAATGAAAGGATGTTAATTAGCAACATGAAAACATATGAAAGCTAAAACTCACTATAAAGGTAAGTATATAATCAGATTCAGAACACACAAACACTGTAATAATGGTAGATAAATAACAATGAATGAAATGCTAAAAAGTAAAACATAAAATCACAATATGAGAAAGCAAGAAGTGATTATCAATTTGACTGGGAAAATGAAAAAAAGGTCATTAAACTTTAAAATTAATTTGACTCAGGGCTTCACTGGTGGTACAGTGGTTAAGAATCTGCCTGCCAATACAGCAGACACGGGTTCAATCTCTGGTCTGGAAAGATACCACATGCCACGGAGCAACTAAGCTCATGCACCACAACTACTGAGCCTGCTCTCTAGAGCCCATGAGCCACAACTACTGAGCCCGTGTGTCACAACTACTGAAGCCCACGTGCCTAGAGCTCATGCTCCACAATAGGAGAAACCACCACAATGAGAAGCTTGCATACCACAATGAACAGTAGCCCCCGCTTGATGCAACTAGAGAAAGCCTGTGTGCAGCAACACAGACCCAGCACAGCCAAAAATAAATAAATAAAATATTTTAAAAATTAAATTAATTTGACTCAATGAATAAATGTAAACATCAGATTAGTCCACCTAAGAGAAAATTACTGAACTGAAACTTAGCACTAAAGAAATTAACAAAATGTAGCACATAGATAAGGAGAGTCAAAATATGAGAGCAAGGCTTAAGTGATGTGAAGTATAGAATGAGAGGATCTAAAGGTACCTAATCACAGTCCAAGAAAGAGAATAGAGTGGTAAGAGGAGAGGCAATATTAGAAGATACAGGTTGAGAAGTTTTCAAAGCCACTGCAACACTTGAACCTATAAATATGTAAATCATATTATATTCTATGCAGAATAAATAATTAGAAATCCACACCTAAGCAAATTCTAGCAAAATCGCAGAAAGCCATTAGCTAAGAGGATTAAATCAGCCCAAATGAAAAGAAAGATCAATTAGGAAGGAATGACAATTAGACTGGCAGAAATGCTGAGGAAAAATGAATGTTATCCTGGAATCCTGTCCCCAGTAAAACTATCTTTCAAGTGTAAATAAATGCACTGTATTGATTCAATTGAGGAATTTGTTTTTTTGTTTTGTTTTGTTTTTTGTTTTTTTATTTAGTCAAGGCACATATCTTGAGTGTGCAGTGTCCTTCTTACCCAAAAATTGAGAACTTGATTTCATTGTAATACAGTACATTTAGTCCTTTGATATCTGTGCATTCTGTTACTCTATTTAAATTCACATAATTAAAAAAAATAATAATTCACATAATTATTTTTACTCAAAGAGGTAGTACACCAGGATATTGCTGTGTTAAGAATAATGCCTTTGGGACAAGGTCTAGGCATAGTTTTTTTCTCTATGCTTAGCTCTCTAAAACCACTCTCAAGTGTGTGCTTCTCTACCTAGGCACAGAAATAACCCCTTATCACCTTTGTCCCAATTACATCCATACTAAGCAAACCAGAAGCATGTCTTCATCGCTCACTCGTTTATAAACAAGTGGTAAACTCCATTTATAGTCAAGCAGCTTATCCTAATTATCCTCCTCACTCTTTCTCTCCTCAGTGCCCAGAATTTATCAGACAAATATTCAAATAACAGGTATTTGATAATTTTTAAAATTTAAGAAAAGATAGGAAATTGCTTTAATAGAGTTTTTGTTTTATGTATACTGCCTTAAATAGGCTCATTAGATTGAATGGCAGCCTTGTGATAAATTGAGATTTATACCTTCTAAGTATTTAACACACTATTTTCCCATGGCAAATATTTTCATAATTAGGCCTCAGAAATAAAATTTAAATTAAAAGAGAAAGAGTGAAATCATTTGTGTATAAATTAAATAAGCATCCTCAGATATCCCTCAAACTATAATCTTTGTCAATACATGCTTGCAAAGGTTTATTATATAAAGAAATCCACGTAAATTGATGGCAGTTTTCCCAGAAGAAATCAGATAAGCTAATGTAACTTTTTGGCAATATTCTTCTATTTTCTCACCTAGGTACATCATTATATTCATCATGGGGAAACAATGAGCTGTACCAAACTGAAAAAAATGCAAGTTCCCCTGTGAGAATTAAATGTGGTAAACACTTAATTGCAAACCAAAAAGAAATTATCAGCTTTTCAGATGCTTTTTGAAATGGCTTTTTCAGATGTCTTTTAGAATGGCTGCCAGAAATATCTTAGATAGATAGATGATAGCTAGCTAGCTACATAATCTAATGCCCAGAGACTACTAAGCAACACAGGAGTTGATATGTAAATTGGAGTTAAAAAGTTCTTGCTACAGATGACTCAGAGAATTCCTTCCATGAAATTGAGTATTGATGCTTTAAGATGGTAAACATAGTTGTGGTATAAAAATAAACTAATGCTATGGTCTATAGACAATCCACAAAGTCCACTCTAAGGAATCCATGTAATCTGCACTTTTGATCACTGCTACCCATGAGTGCTTATAAAACTCTGGTTTTAAGCCTAACCCTAACACCACATTAGTCAATGTCCACAAATGTACCTTGGGAAAAAATATAAACCCCAACCCCCAATTTTTTTCCAGTGGAATCTTGAAAATTCGGACATGTCTTCATTAAATTAAAACTACATTAACTCATTTATTTACTTATTCTTCAAACATTTACTCTCTACTGACTATATTCTGGTACTGCATTAAATTGTGAAAACACAGAAATGAATGGAATCCACCCTCATCTGTTCAAAATCTACCAGGAAAGTCAGAAAAGTAACAAGATGAGACTGAAGTTTCACTAGAATTAACTTTAAATTATGATTAGTCATTTATTGGTTGGTTAGTTTTTCAGTTTTCCAACCCGAGACACACATATTTTTGTCCTCAGCTTTTATATTCACAAATGGAGTCAATAAGCAAATCTAATCTAATATTTACTATGTTAAAATAAAGATTTTTCTCAAAATTCTTGTGCTAATTCAGCAAAGCAATTTTAACATTAGATAGTCTGAATGTCATCTATGAATCAGTCATCAACTTACAACACTTTCTTTTTTTTTAAATTTTATTTTATTAATTTTTTTATACAGCAGGTTCTCAGTAGTTATCCATATTATACATATTAGTGTATCCAATCTCCCAATTCATCAATCTCCCAATTCATCACAGCACAACCACCACCAACCCCCACCGCCACTTTCCCTGCTTCGTGTCCATACGTTTGTTCTCTGCATCTGGGTCTCAATTTCTGCCCTGCAAACTGGTTCACCTGTACCATTTTTCTAGGTTCCACATATATGCATTAATGTACAGTATTAGTTTTTCTCTTTCTGACTTACTTCACTCTGCATGACAGTTTCTAGATTAATCCACGTCTCTACAAATGACCCAATTTCGTTCCTTTTTATGGCTGAGTAATAATCCATTGTATATATGTACCACTTCTTCTTTATCCATTCATCGTTGATGGGCATTTAGGTAGCTTCCATGACTTGGCTACTGTAAATAGTACTGCAATGAACATTGGGGTGCATGTGTCTTTTTGAATTATGGTTTTCTCTGGGTATATGCCCAGTAGTGGGATTGCTGGGTCATATGGTAATTCTATTTTTATTTTTTTAAGGAACCTACATACTGTTCTCCATAGTGGCTGTATCAACTTACATTCCCACCAACAGTGCAAGAGAGTTCCCTTTTCTCCACACCCTCTCCAACATTTGTTGTTTGTAGATTTTCTGATGATGCCCATTCTAACTGGTGTGAAGTGATACCTCATTGTAGTTTTGATTTTCATTTCTCTAACAATTAGTGATGTTGAGCAGCTTTTCATGTGCTTTTGGCCACCAGTATGTCTTCTTTGGAGAAATGTCTATTTAGGTCTTCTGCCCATTTTTTGATTGGGTTGTTTCTTTTTTTAATATTAAGCTGCATGAGCTGTTTATATATATTGGGGATTAATCCTTTGTCCATTGATTCGTTTGCAAATATTTTCTCCCATTCTGCGGGTTGTCTTTTAGTCTTGTTTGTAGTTTCCTTTGCTCTGCAAAAGCTTTTAAGTTTCAGTAGGTCCCATTTGTTTATTTTTGTTTCTATTTCCATTTCTCTAGAAAGTGGGTCAAAAAAGATCTTGCTGTGATTTATGTCAGAGTGTTCCTCCTATGTTTTCCTCTAAGAGTTTTACAGTTTCTGGTCTTACACTTAGGTTTCTAATCCATTTTGAGTTTATTTTTGTGTATTGTGTTAGGGAGTGTTCTAATTTCATTCTTTTACATATAGCTGTCCAGTTTTCCCAGCACCACTTATGGAAGAGGCTGTCTTTTCTCCATTGTATATTCTTGCCTCATTTGTCATAGATTAGTTGACCATAGGTGCGTAGACTTATCTCTGGGCTTTCTATCCTGTTCCATTGATCTATAATGGCTGTTTTTGTGCCAGTACCATATTGTCTTGATTACTGTAGCTTTGTAGTATAGTCTGAAGTCAGGGAGCCTGATTCCTCCAGCTCTGTTTTTTCCCTGAAGACTGCTTTGTCTATTCGGGGTCTTTTGTGTCTCCATACAAATTTTCAGACTTTTTGCTCTAGTTCTGTAAAAAATGCCATTGGTAATTTGATAGGGATTGCACTGATTCTGTAGATTGCTTTGTGTAGTAGAGTCATTTTCACAATATTGATTCTTCCAATCTAAGAACATGGTATATCTCTCCATCTGTTTGTATCATCTTTAATTTCTTTCATCAGTGTCTTATAGTTTTCTGTTTACTGGTCTTTTGTCTCCCTAAGTAGGTTTATTCCTAGGTATTTTATTCTTTTTGTTGCAGTAGTAAATGGGAGTGTTTCCTTCATTTCTCTTTCAGATTTTTTATCATTAATGTATAAGAATGCAAGAGATTTCTGTGCATTAATTTTGTATCCTGCAACTTTACCAAATTCATTGATTAGCTCTAGTAGTTTTCTGGTGGCATCTTTAGTATTCTGTATGTATAGTAACATGTCATCTGAAAACAGTAACAGTTTTACTTCTTCTTTTCCAATTTGTATTCCTTTATTTTCTTTTTCTTCTCTGATTGCCATAGCTAGGGCTTCCAAAACTATGTTGAATAATAGTGGGGATAGTGGACATCCTTGCCTTGTTCCTGATGTTAGAGGAAATGGTTTCAGTTTTTCACCATTGAGAATGATGTTTGCTGTGGGTTTGTTGTATATGGCCTTTATTATGTTGAGGTAGGTTCTCTCTATGCCCATTTTCTGGAGAGTTTTTCTCATAAATGGTGTTGAATTTTGTCAAAAGATTTTTCTGCATCTATTGAGATGATCATATGGTCTTTATTCTTCGATTTGTTAATATGGTGTATCACATTGATTGATTTGCATATATCGAAGAATCCTTGCATCACTGGGGTAAATCCCACTTGATCATGGTATATGATCCTTTCAATGTGTTATTAGATTCTCTTTGCTAGTATTTTGTTGAGGAATTTTGCATCTATATTCATCAGTGATATCGGTCTGTAATTTTCTTTTTTTGTAGTATCTTTGTCTGGTTTTGGTAGCAGGGTGATGGTAGCCTCATAGAATGAGATTGGGAGTGTTCATTCCTCTGTAATTTTTTGGATGAGTTTGCGAAGGATGGGTGTTAACTCTTCTCTAAATGGACTTTTGTTTTTTGGAAGATATTTAATCACAGTTTCAATTTCAGTGCTTCTGATTGGTCTGTTCATATTTTCCATTTCTTCCTCATTCAGCCTTGGAAGGTTATACCTTGCTAAGAATTTGTGCATTTCTTCCAGGTTGTCCATTTTACTGGCATAGAGTTGCTTGTAGTAGTTTCTTATGATGCTTGGTATTTCTGCAATTCTCTTTTAACTTCGCCTTTTTCATTACTAATTTTATTGATTTGAGTCCTCTCCCTCTTTATCTTGATGAGTCTGGCCAATGGTTTATCAATTTTGCTTATATTCTCAAAGAACCAGCTTTTAGTTTTATTGACATTTGTTATTGTTTTGTTTCTATTTCATTTATTTCTGCTCTGATCTTTATGATTTCTTTCCTTCTGCTAACTTTGGGTTTTGTTTGCTCTTCTTTCTCTAGTTCCTTTAGGTGTAACATTAGATTGTTTATTTGAGATTTTTCTTGTTTCTTGAGGTAGGCTGTATTGCTACAAACTACCCTCTTAGAACTGCTTTTGCGGCACCCCATAGGTTTTGTATCAGCGTGTTTTCATTGTCATTTGTTTCTAGGTATTTTTTAATTTCTTTTTTGATTTCCTCAGTGATCTCTTGGTTATTTAGTAACGTATTGTTTAGCCTCCCTGTGTTTGTGTATTTTACGTTTATTTGCCTATAATTGATTTCTAATCTCATAGCGTTGTGGTCAGAAAAGATGCTTGATATTATTTCAATTTTCTTAAATTTACTGAGGCTTGATTTGTGACCCAAGATGTGATCTATCCTGGAGAATGCTTCATGCACACTTGAGAAGAAAGTGTAATCTGCTGTTTTTAGATGGAATGTCCTATAAATATAAATTAAATCTATCTGTTCTACTGTGTCATTTAAAGCTTGTTTCATTAGTAATTTTCTGTTTGAATGATCTGTCCATTGGTGTAAGTGAGGTGTTAAAGTTTCGCACTATTATTGTGTTACTGTCGATTTCCTCTTTTATACCCGTTAGCAGTTGCCTTATGTATTGAGGTGCTCCTATGTTGGGAGCATGTATGTTTATAATTCTTGTATCTTCTTCTTGGATTGATCCCTTGATCATTATGTAGTGTCCTTCCTTGTCTCTTGTAACATTTATTTTAAAGTCTATTTTATCTGATATAAGTATTGCTACTCCAGTTCTCTTTTGATTTCCGTTTTCATGGACTATCTTTTTCCATCCCGTCACTTTCAGTCTCTATGTGTCCCTATGTCTGAAGTGGGTCTCTTGTAGACAGCATATAGATGGGTCTTGTTTTTGTATGCATTCAGCAAGCCTGTGTCTTTTGGCTGGAGCATTTAATCCATTCACATTTAAGGTAATTATCAATATGTATGTTCCTATGACCATTTTCTTAATTGTTTTGGGTTTGCTTTTGCAGATCCTTTTCTTCTCTTGTTTTTCCCACTTAGAGAAGTTCCTTTTGCATTTGTTGTAGAGCTGGTTTGGTGGTGCTGAATTCTCTTAGCTTTTGCTTGTCTGTAAAGCTCTTTCTTTCTCCACTGAATCTGAATGAGATCCTTGCCAGCTAGAGTAATTTTGGTTGTAGGTTCTTTCCTTTCATCACTTTAAATATGTCATGCCACTCCCTTCTGGCTTGTAGAGTTTCTGTTGAGAAATCAGCTGTTAACCTTATGGGAATGCCTTTGTATGTTATTTGTCGTTTTTTCCTTGCTGCTTTCAATAATTTTTCTTTGTCTTTAATTTTTGCCAATTTGATTACTATGTGTCTCAGTGTGTTTCTCCTTGGGTTTATCCTGTATGGGACTCTCTGTGCTTCCTGGACTTGGGTGGCGATTTCCTTTCCCATGTTAGGGAAGTTTTCAACTATAATCTCTTCAAATATTTTCTCGGGTCCTTTCTCTCATTCTTCTCATTCTGGGACCCATATAATGTGAATGTTGTTACGTTTCATGTTGTCCCAGAGGTCTCTTAGGCTGTCTTCATTTTTTTTCATTCTGTTTGCTTTATTCTGTTCCGCAGCCGTGAATTCTACCATTCTGTCTTCCAGGTCACTTATCCATTCTTCTGCTTCAGTTATTCTGCTATTGTTTCCGTCTAGTGTAGTTTTCATTTCAGTTATTGTATTGTTCATCTCTGTTTGTTTGTTCTTTAATTCTTCCAGGTCTTTGTTAAACATTTCTTGCATCTTCTCAATCTTTGCCTCCATTCTTTTTCCGAGGGAGGTCCTGGATCATCTTCACTATCATTATTCTGAATTCTTTTTCTGGAAGGTTGCCTATATCCACTTCATTTAGTTGTTTTTCTGGGGTTTTATCTTGTTCCTTCATCTGGTACATAGCCCTCTGCCTTTTCATCTTGTCTATCTTTCTGTGAATGTGGTTTTTGTTCCACAGGCTGCAGGATTTTAGTTCTTGCTTCTGCTATCTGCCCTCTACTCACAACACTTTCTAATGACTAAATGCCTTTCATAGTCTCAGTATCTTCTGCAATGGAAACACGGAACCTGATAATTAAAAGCCTATGCTAAACCTAACCCCTTCAAGTGCCTCCTTAACGTTGTACTATCATAATTGACCAAGAACAAACACATTATGCATTGTCACTTTCCTCCATTTAATATAGGGCACAACGGACCCATTTCTGCCATCATGTCAACAAGATATCATTAACCTTCTTCAAGAAGCCAGTCCTGCTGTGCAACAGCTGCTTTACAAACAGAGAAAAATAGGTAGAGATATTGAATTTGAAGAAAATTGTTGGATGAATTTAGAAATAAAACTGCTATGAAGAAGAGGGCATGACACACCCACAGTCTGAAAGAAAATAGGTTAAATAAAATAGATAAGGCTTAAAAGAAATTTGAAATTGATTTCAAAAATGTAAAAAACAAATATTGTCTATGTAGACTGAGTCAACTACCAATATTTATGATAACCATTTAACTATGTGATATTTAACCAGCTTTTTTGTGTGTGAGTTTTAATTAGGAACGATATGTTGGACAATTGTTTTTTTAAAGATTGTCAGCTTTGCCAGTTGCTACTTTTGAGTCACTGAAGGGGTTACTGTTAGTTCCAATTATTCTCCAAGGTTAACAAGAAGCACTAAGGTAAATGTGTGCACTTACGGGGTTTCAAGATCATAAAGTTGCATTAATACTGACACAATATTTGTCAATACATAATTAACCCCATCCCCAAATGACAGATGGATTTTTAGGTGAACAGGTGTCTGCTGCTACTGAAAGTATTTTCATCTATTTGCTGATTATAAACATATTGTCATCAATAGGAAAAAACATTCGTGTTTGTTTGAATCCATGTATCTAGGGTTTTTTTTTCAGTGATTCATAGCAGGAAATTGACTAGAAGATGGTAAAAATCTAATATCTTTTCTCTATTCTGGCATGTCTCACCACACTGACAAATATTTACCCAATTTACTAGATTTCTATAGAACTATGCAAACACTTTGTTTTTTTCCCTTTTTCTATCATCCTGATTTAATTTCACAGGTTGTATAACATCATGAAGGTCAGGAATATCGCTTCTATTTCTGACAGCTACTGCTGAGAAACCAGAGAAAATCAATTATATGTCTTTGTTTTAAAGGGCAGTGGATGGTAATTGAGAAAAATAATCTCATTTTTCTGCTTATTAGTGTGTTACCAATCCACATTTGAAGTGGTAGGAATTAAGAAATAGCATCCTGCACTCATTCACAAAGGATGGGATATCTTGTCTCACTCCTCACATGGCTCCAATTTGAGGGCAGATCAAGGAGTGACGCACCATAGAGATAGAATGTGGGTATACCAATCACAGTACTTGATGTTTAGATATCACTTTACAGTTTAAGATTCATTTCCATTTATGCCATTTAATTTCAACTTCAATAACCCTGTCACACATTAAGCATAATATTAACATCGGGTGTTCCCATTACTACCAAAATCTACTTAAGAAATGGCAATATTGACTAGATTACAAAATCTATTTTTGTGTCTCTTCACACAGAACAAAACTAGATAGAGTGAATAGCAGAGGAGAGATACTGAAAGGAGATTTAATTATGTAACAGGTGGTTATATTTTTATATCTGCTGAATATAAAGGAAGTATTTACTTTCAGTTAAATTTAAATGTATCAAGTATTAGCTTAATATAATACCTACTAGGTACACCGCACTACACTATATACTCTGGGATGTGCAAAAAGGAGATGATAGAGTTCTTACCAACAAGGAGCTTATAATCTTCCAATGATATAGGATGTACTGTATGTAAATTAGAAAAACTATGAGAATAAATGAAATCCTAAGATGAATACACAAAGATTAATAATTAAACAAAAATATCTTGAAGTAGTACTTAATATTTGAACTTGACCTAAAAGGTTTTCATAAGATTGAGGAAAAGCAGAAAAGTACAGTATTCACTGTCTACTATGTTAGGAGAATAAGACACAGGTCCCACCTTGAGTTCATACTTAAATGAGGAACTCATAGTCACTTTCAATATGCCAAAAGGAGATAGTTGGAAAGTAGTATAACATATCTTTGGCTAGATTAAGATATCTGAAGCAACTGAAGTTCTCTGAATAGAGAGCTATGTAAGGAGAGTGAATATTCAGAATAATTAACTTGGCAGCTATCTCCATGTGGAGTTTTCTCATTTATCTATAAGCAATGAAAAGAATCTGTTGAACATCTTTGCATCTTTTGCATATATTTAATGGCTATAAAGAAAACCCATGCAAACTAATGCTGAGAATGTTAAACTGTCTCTCTGTATAGTAAAGTCTTATTTTCTGCTCTTACCCACGATCAATTATATTGATTTCTAATAGTCTTTATTCAAAAACTATTTCATTATCCCTTTTTATTCAGTGGTGAAGACAAGTAGGAATGTATTACTGAAATTATGTATACATAGCTCAAATCATACCATCTCATGATTTTTTTCAATAGTATATTTTATTCCTCAGACTGACCTCAAAATTTAAGTCATTTCAAATGTGCTTGAGTGTACAGCATTGTGAAGTTAGAAATCAAACACACACTTCAATGGAGAAATCCACTGGGGAAAGACCGGTAGAGAAAATTAGTGTGGTCAGTGCCAGTAAACCCATCAGCACAGTAATAGTTTTGGATATTTATGGCAGGGCACACAAAATTACAGTAAGCTATTTGATTTAACCATCCATATTGCCTTCCTTAAGGCAAAGTGATAAAAGTCAACATTTTATTTACATCTATGTGACATAATGTTACTTGGGGAGCTGTTCGTAAAGTAGCTATAAATAACTTTTTCTTTTTATTACTTTGCTGGCATAGCTCAACAAGGACATGAAATTTTCCAACTTTAAAGGGACTTCTTTCTAATTATTTCTCCAATTTCCCGTTTTGTGTATAGAAATCTTAATGAAATATTTAAATGGGTGAAAGAAATTTGGGTTAATATAAGGTTTATATTGGGATAATGAAAGGTTTACTTTAATCACTGATTTCTAAGATATTTCTCCACGTTTTATATTTATACATTTACCTAAAAAACAATATGGACGAGATATGTTTACTTTCTCTTTTGAAAGGAAGTAAAAGAGTTGAAAGTCTGGTGACCAATTACTACTTCTCCAATTCATTCTTCTAGTCTGGGCTTCAGAAGTATACATCTCATTGCTTATTTTATATCTCTACTTAGTATCCTCTCTAAAAGATAATTCAGATGATTTTAGGCTGCTGTAAACCTGCTATAGCCTATCTCATCCACTCAGTATAATTAAAACTCTAGTCAGAATACAAAAAACAACCCCACGGGGACATTGAAAAGTAAACAATAACATAGTACAATAAGGAGAGAAGTCAACACTTAGAAAATGGCCTGTACTGAATTAAGATTTATTTTCCCTCTTTACATTTTTGCTTTGATCCAAGAGCAACCCAGTTGTAGAATGGATAGAGGAATAACTCTGAGAGAAACCCCCTGGTTTTGTCTAAGGGATCAGGAAAAGAGGACCCTGTAGCTGGAGAGTAGAAGGAAATTTCTCATTTTTTTCTTTTTTTGTTCTATTTCATTCCTGCCCTAATTTTAGTCTCAGTCACAGAGCTGTACTGCAGCAGCAAAAACTCCAAGAGAAAACTCTATATGTCTGGACAGAAGAACTTGGGAAATGAGCCCCTGAAGTTCAAAGAAAGAGAAAGGAATCCTCTTTTTCTCTGTCTCTCTCTTTATTCCCTGCTTACCCTGAAGGCGACACTAATTACACAGAACAACATTACATACAAGGGGCTAAAATTCTAAGAATGTGTTTCTGGCCAGAACTGGGAAAAGGGACTGCTAAGTTCCAGAGAGTGTAGCAGGGACTCTACTTACCCTAGGTCTGTGAAATAACTGAGAAAAGCTCCGGATCACTCACTAGCAAATACGTGGAATAAAAACAAAGAAACATAGCAAAGGTTTTGAGAACTGAACTACCATATAAACCACTGGAAAGAACTCAGTCTACTCCTGAGTGTCATAGGCATGGGACAGGCTTAAACATCATGGAAAAAGGTGAAAATGGAACTGACACTGGAACAGAAGGTGACACAGACTTGAAGTTTGGTTGGCTGCCAACTAAAATACAAGACAAAACAAAACAACATTCTTCAGTTGATCTTAATAGGATCCTGAGCCACATAATATAATATTCAAAATTCCCAAGAAACAACCCATGATCTCTACGTACAAAGAACCAAGAAAATCTAACTAATTCTCATGGGAAAACATGTTGAAATTATCAGACTTTAAAGCATGTAACATAAGTGTGCTCCATGAGGCAAAAGTAAATACTCTGGACATTAATGGAAGTTCTCAGCAGAAAAATACAAAATATATATAAAAGAAGTAAGTAGAAATTTAAGAACTAAAAAATACAATAAAATTAAAATTTTAACGATAGATTAAATAGCAGACTAGAGGTGACAGAGAAAAAAATTTGTAAACTTGAAAATGGAGTAATAAAAATTATCCAGTCTGAAGAACAGAAAGAAAAAAAAAAAAACTAAAACACAAATGAACAGGACCTCCTCAGAGACCTATGAGACAATATCATAAGATCTGACATCTATGTCATTAGAGTCTCAAGGGATAGGAGACAGTGATGAAAAAAAATTAAAGAAATACTGGCTGAAAACTTTCCAAATTTGGTGAAATATATAAATTTATAGATTCAAGAAGCTCAACAAACCACCAAACTAACAGGATACACTTATAAAACCATGCCCAGATACAACATAATCAAAATGTTAAAAACCACATATATATAATTATGAGAGAAAAATGACACATTACATAACTACCTAATGGGAGCAAAATTTCTAATGACCATCAATTCTTCATCAGAATCCTTAGAGGCCAGAAAACAGTGGAACAACATTGTTAAAGTGCAGAAGGAAAATAACTCTATACTCAATAAATACATCCTTCAGCAATAATATTGTAGTAATAACAATTTCAGATTAATAAAACTAAGAGAATTTGTTGTGAGATGACCTGCTTTAAAAGGAAATTCTTCAGGTTTATGGGAAAAGATAAAAAAGGTGTCTTGGAACATCAGGAATAAGATAAGATGGTAAATAACTTGTCAAATACAGTAACTTTTTCTCTTCTAAATTATTTAAAATATGTATGAATATTAAAGATATGCATATATAAGATATTACATATATTATGATATAAGAAGCTATTATACTAAGATATATTTTAAATAATAATAAAACATAATATATACTAGTATATATGACATAATATATAATAAAAGATATTATATATGTATATGTAATTGATGTGATTTTCAATGGATATAAATGTAGTACAGGTGGCTATACCATAAAGAAGAGAGTTTGAAAGGATCTATGTGGTTGGAACCCTTCCTCATTTTACTTTAAGTTGTAAAATATTAACTAAGTAGTCTATAAAAAAGTTAGGTAAGGGGCTCCCCTGGTGGCACAGTGGTTAAGAATCCGCCTGCCAATGCAGGGGACATGGCTTCCAGCCCTGGTCTAGGAAGATCCTGCATGCCATGGAGCAACTAAGCCCATGCACCACAACTGAGCCTGCACTCTAGAGCCCGCAAGGTGCAACTACTGAAGCCCTTGCGCCTAGAGCCCATGCTCCGCAACAAGAGAAGCCACCACAATGAAAAGCTGCGCACCACAACAAAGAGTAGCCCCCGCTCTCTCCACAACCAGAGAAAAGCCCGTGCATAGCAAGGAAGACCCAACACAGCCAAAAAAAAAAAAGTTAGGTAAGTGCATGATAATCCCCAGTACATCCAATAAAAATATGATGCAAAAGATCATCAAAAGCTAACAGATAAGTGAAACTGGAATACCAAAGAATATTTAGATAATCTAAAAGGTTTCAGGAAAGATGACATAGAATAATAAAATAAAATAAACGTTCTATGGCTCTCCTTTTTGCTTTCCTTTTTTTTTTTTCTTTTTCTGCAAGCATTCTCCAGATCCTTATAAGTTCCTGAAGTACCTATTTGTCTCTCCCCTGCTGATCTCTCCTGGTTTGGGTTATACCATTTTTCCTCCGGTTCACTGTGTTCAAGCTAGATGACATTGGTTCCATTTTTCTAACATTATTGACCACTTTTTTTGGTATCTGTGTACATGCTGTTAACAGGGCCTAGCATAATTTCCCCACCCCAACCCATATACGCCACATTCTTCACCTAACTCCCATTCATCTTTTAGGTTTACTTTGATTTCTTATTTCAAAAAGTCTCTCCCGACCATCTCGTCATCTAATTGTGTTGCCCCTTTAATACGCTTTCATGCACTCTGAAATTTTCATAACATTTATCACAAGCTTTAATTATAAAAAGGCAGTTCTAGAAATTCCATATTCAAGGAAATTTAAAGTGAAAATCTGGTCGGAAGAGAGCTGGGGCAATTATCTGGAAAGTGTTCTTGCACGCAGTGTTTTCATTGAAATAATGAAGTAATATTTGATAATATTACATTATTTCCTCACTATCCAGACTTGGGCATGTGTCTGCCAGGATATGTGTAGGGGAGGTGGAAGATGAGATTAGGATTGTTAGAGAAAGAATGCAAAGAAATAGTTCATATATATCTTCTGACACCTACGTGAATGGTCATGTGTGTGGGTGTGCAAATGCATGTGTGTTAGAAAAAGAGAGAAAGTGAAAGAGAAAAGAGACTTTTTTCCAAGTCCCTTGGAAAACTTAAAGCACATAATGTCTTACATAGTGCTGCAAAACTACTCCTTTTCCTAGGAGGATAAGATATAGAAAGATAAAAACGGCCCATGCCACACTCTCCCCTCAAACTTCTAGCACTGAAAATTGTGAAAAGAAGCAAGAGTGGGGAGAAGAAGGACAGGAGAAGCCAGGATAATCATCCTCATCTCCTTTTCATTTTCTGTCCCACCTACTAAGATGCAGGCTCCACAAGAGCAGGAACGTTTATATGCTTTGTTTCTCACTGTATCCTCAATGCGTAGAATAGCACACATTGTAGGAGTTCAAAACTATTTGTTGAAAGAAGTAAATGAGTATACCTTTACCCACTCCATGAGAGCAGAGGTTTTATCTACCTTAATTCTCCACTTATTTTATCTACCTTAATTCTCCAGTGCATAGCACACTTTCTGACACTTGACAGACTTTCAAAAATATGCTACATGAAGAGAACATTTTTCAAGAACAAGCAAAGGAAATTAGCAACCATTATGAGAGAAAGAAGTTTGTTGTTGGTGTTTTTCCAGTCACAATGGGGAATAACTTTAAAGAACTCAAATCTTTTGAGCACATAAAAATAATCATTTTTCTCATTTACATGCTGATGTCAGAGGCAGGGAGAGCAGGATGCTGGGATTACTGTCTATACTAGCTGTTTTATATAGATCATTTATTATGGTTTCCAATAATGGTATGAAAGAATTATTATTATTCCCATTTTCCAGATGAGAAAACAGATTCAGAGTGATGAAGCAGCTTGTCCAAGTCATTAGACAAGCAAGTGGTGGAGTTTGACTCCTGGTCTCTCTGACATTATAACCTTACTTGCTTTTCAACTTTATTTTGATTGTCCACTTAGGCATATACTCACATGGCAGATGAAGAACGTCTTCTAAACTAGATATTGGTTGCGTCTCAGTGTCCAGCCATTTGCTCATAAAGCATGGCCTCTATAAAATTTGGGAGGACCAGACTTAAGACCCATTTATTCATAGTGAACCAGTGGGCCTACAAAGACACTCAGTCTTGAAAGCACAACTTGCTTTCCCTGAAAATTTCCTAATATGTTGCATGAACATGTTGGACTTTTTCCTTATAAATCTTTTGCCCTCCCTTGAAATTAACTTCAGTCTGACCTAAAAATTTACTTACTACTTGTGTACTCCACTTCTCTGATTTGTAAACTGGAACTATTACTTATCTCATATGGCTGTGCTAAGGATTAGAAACAAGGTTTTTAAAGTTTCTGTCCAGTAGTAAGTTCTCAAAAATTGGTAGTTATTTCAATGAAATGAGGCATCTTTTGTATTTTATGGGCAAGGCTGTGTACAAACAAGTACATATACAATATAACAAATAAAGCTGCAAAAGGCAATAATTCTCTCATTTTCTCAGAAAAAAGAAGTGAATGAAGGAAGTTCCATAAAAATAGAATGGACTCTTCTACAATGGACAAAGGATTAATCTCCAAAATATACAAGCAGCTCATGCAGCTCAATAACAAAAAAACAAGCAACCCAATCCAAAAATGGGCAGAAGACCTAAACAGACATTTCTCCAAAGAAGATATACAGATTGCCAACAAACATATGAAAGGATACTCAACATCACTAATCATTAGAGAAAAGAAAATCAAAACTGCAATGAGGTATCACTTCACACTGGTCAGAATGGCCATCATAAAAAATCCAGAAACAATAAATGCTGGAGAGGGTGTAGAGAAAAGGGAACACTCTTGCACTGCTGGTGGGAATGTAAATTGATACAGCCACTATGGAGAACAGTATGGAGGTTCCTTAAAAAACTACAAATAGAACTACCATACGATCCAGCAATCCCACTACTGGGCATATACCCTGAGAAAACCATAATTCAAAAAGAGTCATGTACCAAAATGTTCACTGCAACTCTATTTACAATAGCCAGGACATGGAAGCAACCTAAGTGTCCATCATCGGATGAATGGATAAAGAAGATGTGGCACATATATACAATGGAATATTACTCAGCCATAAAAAGAAATGAAATTGAGTTATTTGTAGTGAGGTGGATGGACCTAGAGTCTGTCATACAGAATGAAGTAAGTCAGAAAGAGAAAAACAAATACCGTATGCTAACACATATATATGGAATCTAAGAAAAAAAAAAAAAGGTCATGAAGAACCTAGGGGTAAGACGGGAATAAAGACAGACCTACCACAGAATGGACTTGAGGATATGGGGAGGGGGAAGGGTAAACTGGGACAAAGTGAGAGAGTGGCATGGACATATATACACTATCAAACGTAAAATAGATAGGTAGTGGGAAGCAGCTGCATAGTGCAGGGAGATAAGCTCAGTGCTTTGTGACCACCTAGAGGGGTGGGATAGGGAGGGTGGGAGGGAGGGAGACGCAAGAGGGAAGAGATATGGGAACATATATATAACTGATTCACTTTGTTATAAAGCAGAAACTAACACACAATTGTAAAGCAATTATACTCCAATAAAATGTTAGAAAAAATCTACAAACAATAAATGCCAGAGACGGTGTGGAGAAAAGGGAACCCTCTTGCAGTGTTGGTGGGAATGTAAATTGATACAGCCACTATGGAGAACAGTATGGAGGTTCCTTAAAAATCCAAAAACAGAACTACCATACAACGAGCAATCCCACTCCAGGGCATATACCTTGAGAAAACCACAATTCAAAAAGAGTCATGTACCACAATGTTCATTGCAGCTCTATTTACAATAGCCAGGACATAGAAGCAACCTAAGTGTCCATCGACAGATGAATGGATGAAGAGAAGATGTGGCACATATATACAATGGAATATTACTCAGCCATAAAAATAAACTAAATTGAGTCATTTGTCGTGAGATGGATGTACTTAGAGACTATCATACAGAGTGAAGTAAGTCAGAAAGAGAAAAGCAAATACTGTATGCTAACACATATATATCGAATCTAAAAAAAAAAAAAAAAGGTTCTGAAGAACCTTGGGGCAGGACAGGAATAAAGACGCAAACGTAGAGAATAGACTTGAGGACACGGGGAGGGGGAAGGGTAAGCTGGGACAAAGTGAGAGAGTGGCATTGACATATGTACACTACCAGATGTAAAATAGATAGCTAGTGGGAAGCAGCTGCATAACATAGAGAGATCAGCTCGGTGCTTTGTGACCACATAGAGGGGTGGGATAGTGAGTGTTGGAGTGAGATGCAAGAGGGAGGAGATATGGGGGTATATGTATACGTATAGCTGATTCACCTTGTTATACAGCAGAAACTAACACACCATTGTAAAGCAATTATACTCCAATAAAAATGTAAAAAACTAAAATAGAATGGACTCTTCTAAAGCCAAATGGAGTCACTGTGATTAATGTTTTATTACCTGGAATGTATCAAGTAGTTTTCTCAACGACTTCAAACATTTCATATACACCCAGTTTCTGTTACTTTGATACAGGTAAAGAACAATCATGACTATCACTTGATTAAAGCTAAGACAAAGTTGTTAAGTGACATTTTAAAAGCTACATTTAGACCAGGTAGAATCAAGCTTCTAATCCTGGATTTCAAATCTCTAGGTATAATGCACTTTCCATTAAATTATATTATATAACAAAGTAGACGGTGTTATGGACACATGACTTAAAGACATAAGGAAGAAAATTCAGTCAACCAAGTGTTTACACACATCCATATGTTTGGCATTGGGGCAAAAAAAGATTTTTTTTAAACCCTATTATGACTTATTTTTTGTTGTTGAGATTACTTTTCATTTATATGCCCCAATATATGAGATCAGCTCGGTGCTTTGTGACCACATAGAGGGGTGGGATAGTGAGTGAGTGGGGCATATATTTCATATATTGGGGCATATGGTCACAATCACTTGGAACCATCAAATTCATCCAACTCCTGTAACTCATATTTTTCTGTGACGTCTGACTTTAACTCTTCAGACTTATTTATGAAAAATGTTTATGTGGTCATCTAATTATATATTTTTTCTATATATAAATGCTATTTGAGGAAATGATCTTAGGTTTATGTCTGATTTTTATTGTTTAAACCCTTAAAAACCAAGACCATTATAATTAATACGATTTAAAAGTCATTTTGGGAGTGTAGTCATTTTTGTACATACTATGTAAGTTCGAAATTTTAATTCTAATAGTTTTCAGGTGGATTCCTTAAGAATTTCTGTATGCAAGGTGTTTTTATCTATAAAGAAAAATAGTTTTACTTCTTTCTATCCCAACTAGATACCTTTATTTATTTTTCTTGCCAAATATCTCTGGCCATAACTTCTAGTACAATTTGAATAAAAGTGGTGAAAGCAGGCATCTTTGTATGTTCTTGATCTTAAACGGGGAAAACATTCAGTCTTTCACCACTAAGTATGATGCTAGCTATGTGTTTTTGTAGATGCCCTTTATCAGATTGAGGAAGTTTCTTTATAGTCCTACATTGTTAAGCATTTATATCATGAAAGTGTTGGATTTTTTCAAATGCTTTTTCTGGCGCTATGGAGATGATCATATTTTTTTATTATTATATTCATATGGTGCTTTATATTCACTGATTTTTGGATATTAAACCAACTTTGCATGTTTGGGACAGACCCCATTTAGTCATAAGGTGCTATCCTTTTTATATGTTGCTGGATTTGGTTTGCTAGAATTTGTTGATGATTTTTTTATATGTTCATAAAGGATATAGTCTGTAGTTTTCTTTTCTTGTGATATCTTTGTCTTTATATTAGTGTCTTGTAGCTGTTATAAAAACCTATGACAAAAAAAAACCTATTGGTGGCTTAATATTGCATAAATTTATTTTTTAACAGTTCTGGTGACCAAGAGTCCAAAATCAATTTCACTGGGCCAAAACTAAGGTGCTGGCAGGGCTGCACTCCCTCCAGAGACACTTGAGGGAGAGTTTGTTTCAATGTCTTTTCCAGCTTGTAGAAACTAATTCTTTTGCTTAAGGCCCCTTTCTCCATTTGCAAAGGCGCCTTTCTCTATCTTCAAAGCCATCAGTGTAACATCTTCAAATCTCTCTGCTTTCATCATTACATCACCTGTTTTCTGTTTCCATCTGCCTCCCTGTAAGTACACTTGTGATGGGTTTAGCACCCACCCAGATAATCCAGGAGAATGTCCTCATCTCAATAACCTTAACTTACTCATATCAGAAAGTCTCTTTTGCCATATAAGGTAAAATTTACAAGTTCCAGGGATTAGGAGCTTGATCTATTTGGGAGCCATTATTTAGCCTACCTAGACTTTTTGGGTATTAGCTTAACACTGGCCTCAGAGTGAATTGGTGAGGTGAGGTGAGGCAAAGGGATTGACTGCTAGTGGGTACAGGGTCCCCATTAGTGGGGACAAAAATATTCTAAAATTAGATAATGGTGATTGTGGCACCACCCTGTGAATATACTAAAAAATTACTAAATTGTATATTTTAAGTGGGTGAATTGGATAGTATATGAATGATATCTCAATGAGGCTGTATTTTGTTTAAAAAATACAAAATATACAAACAAACAAAAAACAATAAAGGAAGTAAGGGTTTTACTTTTTTTGCTTCTGTAGCATACTTGTAATGGGGACTTCCCTGGCTGGTAATCCTCTGGAAAATTACATTCAGTTAGTAGCACCAGGAAATAACAGTAACAAAAAGAAAATAATTGAGTGAGACCAGGTTATTTTGGCAACCAGTAGTGAGATTTGGAGTTTGTCAAACTCCTAATCTCCTGACAAATCTCCAGCTCTCTTAATATTCTATGAATACATGAAGTGAAGATTACAACATTACTTATATTTTGATTAAGCTATTAAATATATTAAGTTCTTATTTAGTGTGCATGTCACGGCATGTATTGACTTAGTAAATTAACAAATACAATTCAGGATCCCATATAATGGGAGTGCATGGTTCGTATTGCAGGTAGTATTCCTGATGTGCCTAAAGAGACGGTTTTAATCTGGAAACAAAGCTAGAAGTCGGGTACCATAAACAGAAATCCTGTTTTGAAAAAGCCCTAGAAAAGAGGGGGAAAAAAGTGAAAGGCCTGGATGCAATAGCATTGGTCTTCAAATGGATTGAAAATCTATGTGACTAAAAGACAGCATGTGAGGAGAGTGGGAAGTAAGTGGGTTGGGAGGTAAATGAAGGCCAAGGAAGACATGTGAAGATAACCTGATTTCATCCCCAATGGGAATGCATTGAAGAACCTTGAGCGACTGAGTGATATAATAATATTTGAATATTAAAATATTACTCTTGCCATACGTGGATGGAAAAGAATGCAATAACTTACTTAAGGACATCAATTTTGAGAGTATTTTAGCAAGATAAGTAAGAGAACATAGTCTTAATTACTCTAGTGACAAGAGAGACTAAGAATGGTAGGAAAAAATTAGGAAATATTTAGGAGGTAGATTCAAGTAGAACTGGGAATGCATTAGGTATTGCAGAAGTGAAAGGACTTCAGTCATGATGTCATCATTATCCTTGTTATAACTTGGTTAACAAAAAGGATAATGGTGTTATTTCAGTAAGAAAATATGTTTGTGGAATTTGGGAAGTAAATAAATAGTTCAGCTTAGGTATAGAGAGTAAGGTGCCTGCAGGGGACATACAAGTATGCATTATGGAAAGGAAACTCAGAAGAGAGATTAAGGCTCATTACAAAGATGGAGAGGGAAGGACGGCCATCACAATATGGACAATTTAAACCATAAGAGTTTTGTAAGATACCAGTGAGAAGAGAGGTAAGTCCTGATTAACATCAACACTTCAGGATAGAGATGAGGTTCAGAATGGAGAAACAAGAATTAGTCTGTGACAGAAGGGAAAACTCTTCCACTGCATTTTTTTAAATCTGAAATAATATCAAAATTACCAAGAATTTTAAGAATAATTACACATAGTTATCAGAGCTTTGTTGAACTGATAAATCTGTGTCTCAAGATAAAGGGAATCCTCAATAAATTATGTTGTAAGTTGCTAGCATACAACTAAGTTTACTCTTGGCTGTACTGTGCTTCATTTTCTGGTCCTGTAACTAGTGAAGTCTTTAGAGAGCTGGTCAGTGAACTGTTCTTTTACAATCTGTGATGAGATAAGGAACTTGTGCCAAAATGAAATCAACTAAGGCATGCAAGGAACAGAAATCAACTGTTTGATTCAGCTGACATTTGGAGAGTAGGAGATATACAAGACTTTCTAAATGAAGGAAGCAGTGTTGGTATATATTCTGGCACAATCATCTGATCTCATCAGTAAGATAGAGTTATCAGAGTGCCATTTGAGCAGCACTGCTGAGAAGTTTCCTTTCCAGTCTTGACTGAACAGCTTGGATCAGACCAAGTCTTCTACTCAGAACTGTTATGAAACTGAATAAAAAATATTTTAAAAAATAGCTTTGCACACAACAGAATACAGCCAAGGCAGCTAAAACTTGCAAGATCAAGATCCCTAAGAGAAAGGAAACACAGCAAAGTGAGTCTTATATTTACCACTTTACTCACTCAGAGAATTTGTTGATTTCTAAGCTGTACACGTGTTGGACAAGAGGGCAAGAAAGCACAGAAAAACCAGTTTCTAGGAGATGATAGTCTAAGCAAGAGTTTATAGCAATGTTACAACACTAGGGAAACAAACACTTGAGTTCTAGAACTCCCTATACAGTTGTAAGAATGAAATGAGATAATGCATCGAAAGTCCTGGAGGAAAGCCTTCCCAGAGAAGAAAAAGAAAGCATGCTTACTTGGGAGCCTGGAGGATCAGGGAGATGGAAGGACAATGCCATGTACTATTCTGGAGGGTTAGGGAGAAGATATTTTCCAAAAGGGCAGAAAAGTTCTAAGTCCCCCAGTCACAAAAATATTAAAGACAATAAAGAAAATAAATGGGTCCCTAGTTCAGAATATTAAGAGTTCTTTGGTAAGAAGTTTCAGTGAAGTAATAGAGATAGCATATTATTAGGACTGAGTGGGAGCATAAGTAGGAAATACTGGGCACTCTTGAAAAAGGTTGATACTGAAAAAGAGTATTTGTAACATGTTGAGTTGTTGATCGCTTGACTTTTTTTTTTTAACTACTCTGAACTTACTAGCAAACAAATTAAAAAGTTCTTTTGATTCCTTTTTACATAAAGAAAAGCCATGCTTACTATTGGATTAAAAAGTATGAAACTTTCTGAAGTAAATGATAAATTATCTTCCAGAAAGTCGATCCCAATTTACATGTTTCTAACCACTAAATGATACTGTCAGAGATGAATATCTTAAAGTTAGAAGAGCTTATTCTCTATTTTGTAGTTTAAAAAAAAAAACACCTTTCAATGTAAATGCATTGCTTTTACAATAAAAAATGTAGAGATTTTAGCTAGGGAAATGATTTTTTAACATCCAGTATCAGCTCCTTTCCAACAGAATACTGTGTACTTTTTGAGCTCTTCAATGTCAAAAATATAATGGGTGACTAAAGAGGTTTCATTCTCACAAAAGAAGACTTTTCCAAAGGACTTCAAAAGCATACACATGTATTTACTTGCCTGCGATTAATGTTTATAGAAAGTAAATGGATAATTGTCAAAGGTACAAATGTATGTCATTGAAATGACATTGTCAAATTTAAATAAACAAAACAGACTTGTAAGAGTACAATTGTTTTTACAGAAATAAGAATTTTTCATTTTATATTTTAGCCTAGATTAAAGAGGAGCCTTTGATCACCTAGCACATTAATTAACAAATTTTATTAATGATATTTCAATCAAGCATACACAATGTTAAATAATTAACATAGTAACAACACTACCAACAACTGACATGGGAAAGGAAATTCAATGTCTTAACTTTTTGTTGACATAATTGTACATGTGAATGATATTTAATTGGGGTGATAATTTGGAAAGGTGGATTGACATATGGGTGTGCTGCCCTTTTGTAAACCCAACAGCAGCGACAACAACAAAAAATAAGACCAAAATAAGTCAAAAGAAAATCAATTTCCACTGTATTTAAGGAAATTGTTCATTTCTGGTTTTTTTCTATGCCCTAATTTGAGCTTTGTTAGTAGCCTGGAAATTATCAATGCTCCGGAATTATCAATAGTGATTATTCTTTTTGTAAGAGGTTGTTGGTACACACTTTCTGAATTATAAAAATAGAAGTTTAATTAGGGGAAAATATTTCAGTATTTTAATCTCTGGCCTTGCAAATTCCTAGTAAAACCAAGGCCTCAGAATTTTCAAATAGCTTTGAAGTATTTCCCATCTCCTTTCATTTTTGACTCCCAGCTGTTTCCCAGTTCTGAATATCTCCTGCCACACTAAGGATTTTAAAAGCCACTTATGGAAATACCTTCTCTGAATCTGAGCTCAGATATGTCTACATGAAGCCTATAAAAACTTACCAGTTCTAGTCTCTTTCTCCAGGCATATCTTGTTAGCTAATCTATTAAACTAAATCTTGTTAAAAGCATTACTGAGGGATCTCAGATTCTAGTTATTCTTTCACTGCATTTAATTAAGCACACATTAATTGTGAATTTCATATGCCAGGAATTGTAATAAAATTCTGAGCACATATAGATAAGTAAAATGAGATTTCTGTCCTCAGTAGTTCTCAGACTAGGAAGCTATTAGTAAACAGTGTGACATATGCTAAACATTATCCAGGAAAGCACTAAAAATATGGCTGCAAAGAGGAAAGATTACTCAGCTCCCTCTGTCAGAAAGCTTTTACTACTATTCTGACAGGTGTACTCCTGGAGATAAACTACATAGCCCAAGGGTATGAGCCAATACTAGTCCAACAGAAGAAAAACTAAGATTTTTGGGGGGGTTTGGATGAGGTGTGGGTAGAAGGCATTTCTGTGGTCCTCAAATCACACCACATGCAGTATAACATTCTGTCTACTCACTCCAGCCATGAGTATTCTCAAAAGCTTTGAAAATAACTAAAATTTGGGTATGCACAGCTTATTGACACATAGATAACATGGAAGAAGAATATTCCACATTTACAACTTGAAGACATGATGCTTGTCAGAAATGGTGTGTGCCAGCATGATTGTGCTGTTTGTAATGACTGCCCAGTTCACTTTTTGTAAGGGAAACTGATTCTTCCTCAGGCTACTGCTGAGAAGAAATATCCTATACCCTGTTATCCTGCTGCATAAAGGCAGCTGACAGACAAGTGAGGAGACCCTCATTCAAGGACAGTCAGTGTTCAGGTGGGCTGTGGACTATGTGCTGTATGCACTATCTCAGAAAGCTTACGTGTGCCATTACCCCTCTCCCACTTTCTTACTTTCAAATAAAAGAAGATAAGGAGATTTTGCCAGTTGGTGGTAAAAAAAGAAGCTGGGAAATGCTGTGAAGAAAAATCAGGGTCTGGGCAAGTCAAAGCCATGTACATGGCATGAGATAACTAAGCTTTAGGGTAAGATGAGGAGGAAGTTGCTTGTCAATGAAACTGAATGAAGTAATTGTGTTGATAATCTTGAATCATGCTATATCCAATACCAATCCTATTGTCAAAATTCCTTAGAGGTCCTATGAATCCAGAACCACCTTCCAGCTGTAGTTTTCCTGAAGACTTAATTTATTAATTTCCATTCCAACAGTTCCATGATTCTATATGTGTCTTTACAATAAGCTATTTCATAAACTACATATGTGGATTTTTTTGTGCCATGGTTCCACAAATGCTGGAAACAGGTTTATGTGCACTGGTAAACTATCGGGAAGTTACTCAGAGCCAGGGTCAAGAATACCAAGCCATATGGTCACACGTAAGAATTAGGTTCCTAAATAGGGGTGATAAAAATGGAAATCAAGGTCTAGAGTCTTAAGAAATGAAACTAAAACAGCAACAACAACAAAAATACAGCCAAAAACCAGGGTAAAAGTACAAATCAGGTTATAGGATGGCACTGGGAGATGAGCTCTACTAGCCAGTACACCAGAGTTGTAAAGGAGAGGTTGCAGAAACACCAATGTAGAGGGAGGTTGCACAGTGAGAGAGAAAGAACCAAGAAGAGAGAGAATGAGAGATAACTGCCTTTCAATTTTAAATAGTCCAAGAATCCACCAGTAACAATAAACTAAGTACTGCAAAAGAGCTTTGATATGCACACCTTAATTACTATAGACACATAAATTATGCAGTACTTGTGTCATGACGTGAAACACTCAGAATTTTCATCATTCTTCATTTGAGAAAATGGAGCCAAGAATTCAAATAAAAATGTTGTTCATGCTATAGAAGAAAATGCACAATTTATTTTTTATTTGTTTAATGAACTGAACCTCAGAGCCACCATTATTCATTATTTTGATGAAATCCAGTCCTCAGTAAAATTATTCTACACAAAAGAATTGGTTTTTGTACTTATATCCTCTAATTGTTGATGCATTCATTGTTTTCATTATCTTGAGTTAAATACGTATCATTCATTCAAAGACATCTTTTTAAAATTATATGTCTTCATGAAGACTATATAGTACTATGTTGTGTACTTTTAAATTTATACATAAATAAATGTTATTGCATCCCTCATTCTAACTTTTTTAAAAACTGCAATATGTTTTTTAACTCAGTCGATGTTAATTATATGGATTTCTTCTTAACTGTGACTGCCTATAATAATACTTCATGGTATGAAGATACTATAATTTACATTCTCATAGTTATGGGCATTTAAATATTTTCAACATTTCCATTTTACAAATAATCTGGCAATAAACATCCTTGTACAGGTCTCCTGGTCTAGAGGAATGAGAATGTAGCTAGAATATATAACTGGAAGTTGAGAACCTTTTCATGTGCCTATTGGCCATCGTATGTCTTTGGAAAAATATCTATTCAGGCTTCTGCAACATTTTAATTGGGTTGTTTTTTTGATACTGAGTTATATGAGCTGTTTATATATTTTGGATATTAACCCCTTATCAGTCATATCACTTGCAAATGTTTTCTCCCATTCAGTAGGCTCTCTTTTCATTTTGTCAATGGTTTCCATTGCTGTGCAAAAGCCTTTACATTTAAATGGGTCCCATTTGTCTATTTTTGCCTTTATTTCCATTGCCCTAGGAAACAGATGCAAATAAATATTGCTATGATATATGTCAAAGAGTGCCCTGCCTATTTTCTTTTCTAGGAGTTTTATGGTTTCAGGTCTTACATTTAGGTCTTTAATCCATTCTAAGTTTATTTTTATTTATGGTGTGAGGACATGTTCTAATCTCATTCTGTTACATATAGCTGTCCAGTGTTCCCATCACCAGTTATTGAAGAGACTGTATTTTCTCCATTGTATATTCTTGCATACTATGTCATAGATTAACTAAACATAGATGTGTGGATTTATTTCTGGGCTTTCTATTCTCTTCCAGTGATCTATGTGTCTGTTTTGGGGCCATTACCCTGCTGTTTTGATTACCATAGCTTTGTAGTATAGTCTGAAGTCTGGGAGGTTATACCTCCAGTTTTGTCATTTTTTTCTCAAGACTGTTTTGGCAATTCTGGGCCTTTTGTTGTCCTATATAATTTTTAGGATTATTTGTTCTATTTCTGTGAAAAATATCCTAGGTATTTTGATAGGAATTGCATTAAATCTGAAGATTGCTTTGGGTATTATGGACATTTTAACAATATAAATTCTTCCAATCCAAGAATGTGGGATATGCTTCCATTTCCTTGTATCATTTTCAAATTCTTTCATCAATGTTTTACAATTTCAGAGTATAGGTCTTTCACCTTTTGGCTGAGTTTATTCCTAGGTATTTTATTCTTTTTGATGCAACTTTAAATGGGATTTTTTTTTTTTTTGCTTTATCTTTCTGATAATTATTAGTGTATAGAAAAGCCACAAATTTCTATATATTAATTATACTGTAACTTTACTGGATTCATTTATTAGTTCTAATAGTTTTCTGGTGGAGACTTCAGGGTTTTCTATGTATAGTGTGACCATTGCAAATTGTGACCATTTTATTTCTTCCCTTTCAGTTTGGATGCCTTTTATTTCTTTCTCTTGTCTGATTGCTGTGGCTAGGACTTCCAATACTAATAGAAGTGGTGAGAGTAGGCATTCTTGTCTTTTTCCTGATTTTAGAGGAAAGGCTTTCAGTTTTTCACCATTGAGTATTATGTTAGCTGTGAGTCTGTCCTAAATGGCTTTTATTATATTATGATATGTTCCCTCTATACTCACTTTAATGAGAGTTTTTAATCATGAATGGATATCAAATTTTGTCCAATGCTTTTTCTGTGTCTATTAAGACTATCATGTGAATTTTATCCCTCCATTTGTTAATGTGGCATATCTCATTAATTGATTTGAGAATATTGAACTATCCTTGCATCCCTTGAATAAATCCCACTTGATCATAGTGTATGATCCTTTTAACGTATTTTTGGATTCTGCTTGATAATATCTTCTTGAAGATTTTTGCATCTATATTCATCAGAAATGTTGACCAGTGACACTATTTTTTTATAGTGCCTTTATCTAGTTTTGGTTTCTGGGTCATGGTGACCTCACAGAATGAATTTGGAAGTGGCCCATCTCTTCAATTTTTTAGAATAGTTTGAGAAGGATAGTTACTAGTTCTTCTTTAGAAGTTTGGTAGAATTCCCCTGTAAAACCAGCCATTCCTGGACTTTTGTTTGCTGGGAATTATTTTTTTATTCCGAATTCAATTTCATTGCTAATGATTGATCTGCTCAGATTGTCTATTTCTTCCTTATTTAGTCTTGGTAGGTTGTATGTTTCTAGAAATGTGTCCATTTCTTCAAAGGTTTTCTATCTGTTGGCATATAACTGTTCATAGTATCAGTTTTTATTTCTCCTTTCATTTATTATGTTTATTTGCATCCTCTTTCTTTTCTTGTTGATAAGCCTGACTACAGGTTTATCAATTTTATTTAACTTTAAATAAAAACAACTCTTGCTTTCATTAATTTTTTCTTTTTTTGGGGGGGTCTCTAATTTATTTATTTATTACCTCGATCTTTATCATTTCCTTCCTTCTGCTGACTTTGTGCTTTGTTTGTTCTTCATTTTCTAATTCCTCTAGATGGTTAAGTAAGGTTGTTTGTGATTTTTCTTGTTTTTGAAGTAGGCCTGTATTGCTATAAAATCTGTTAGTACTGCTTTTGCTGCATCTCATAGATTTTGGAAAGTTGTGTTTCCATTTTCGTTTGTCTCAAGGTCTTTTCTGAATTCCACATTGATTTCTTCACTGACCCACAGATTTTTCAGTATCATGTTGTTTAGTCTCCATGTGTTTGTTCTTTTTTCATTTTTTTCTTTCCTTCCTTCCTTCTTAAATTTGTTGAGGCTTGTTTTGTGACCTAGTATGTGGTCTATCCTGGAAAACGTTCAATGCATGCTTGAAAAGAATGTGTATTCTGGATCTCTTATGTGTTCCTCTGTATCACCTAGTCCGTTATTCATTCCTTCTAGTGTGTTTTCATTTCAGCTATTGTGTTATTCAGTCCTGACTGGTTCTTTTTATATTTTCTAGTTCCTTGTTAAAATTCTCACTGTATCCATCTATTCTTTTCCTTAATTCAGTTACCATTCTTATTACTAATGCTTTGAATTCTTCATCTAGTAAATTGTTTATTTCTGTTTCATTAGTTATTTTTTCAGGGGTTTTCTCATGCTCTGTTAATTGAGACAAATTCCTCTGTCATCTCAGTTTGCTTAACTTTCTCCCTCTCTATGAAATTAGGTGTAACAGCTATCTGTTGCAATCTTGAAGAGGTGTCCTTATGCGGGAGTGTCCCTATAGAGTCCACATGTGCCCAGTGGCTTTGATGGGAGAGCTGAATTTGATGTGAACATAAGACGCATCTTTCCTCAGGATGTGCTGATAGCTATCACCTTGGTAGGAGGTGGGGCTGGAGACGAAGGGGGTAGGGCCAGAGCCAGGTGTGAACCAATGCTTCTCCTCTGCTCAGTGGCCATCACAACCCTGTTGGGGACAGGATTGGCTCCCAAATTGCTGTAGCAGAAACTCTAAGGATTGGATCTGAACTCTAAGGATTGGATCTCCATTTCTTTTAAGTGTGTGCTCTCCCTACTCCCAGCACTGGCAACTTGGCCCCAGAGGGGAGCAGTGCTGGAAAGAGAAGGGCTAGTATGTGCACTCAGCATGGGCCGCGGTGTGGGCTGTGGTGGTCCAGCTAGGTCTGAGACCTGGACTCTTTCTGATGGGCTGCCTGTGTAAATGCCAGTGATGACTTCCCCTGCTCTGCTCAGATGCCACTTCAAGTCTGATCCTCCTTTGTCCGTCACAGCTGAGCTTTCCCCCTGGCCTCTACTCCCCTCACCCCACTGAGGAGCTGAGTTGTGAAGCAACCAGGGCTGGAACATTTGTTTGGATCATGCTGGGGTGCATGACCAGGTGGTAGCAGGAAACAGGTGAGCTGCTCTTGTCTTTTTCAATCTGCCCTCTCCACCCAGCTTCAGAAGGAAGCAAGCACATGTGCACTCCTCAGGAGTGGAATCCAGTCTTCCCACAGACCTCCTGTTAGTCTCACCATCCCTCCAACCAGCCAAGGGGGCTTGCCTTCCCTATGTCCCAACCCAGGCCTGGGGTGCCCAATATGTAGCTTGAACTGCTCACTCCCCAGGGCAGTTCTCTGCCCATGTAATTTCCCTTTTACTCTCAGTCTCCTCCTGTGGGCACAGGTCACGACCTGATCACTTCTCTTCCCCTCCTACCCAATTCCATGTGGCTCTTACTTATAACCTTGGTTGTATAAGAGTATTTGTGCTAGTCTCCAGTTAGCTTTTAGTGAGAATTTTTCCAAATGTAGATTTATTTTTGATGTGTTTGTTGGGGGAGGTGAGATCCATGTCCTGCTACTCTGCCATCTTAATCTCCTCTCTGCAATATGTTAAGTAGCAGGAGTGTTTTTGTTTATCTTAGCTGCATCATTGGAATTCTCCTAAAGGTTTAGAATGAAACTGAACCCTCCATGCTTTTAAAATTTTTAAATGGCTACACAAAAATTCACCAATTTTAATAAGTTTTATTTCTTTTTAATTCATACTGATATGACAGCTGTCACAATACAATCTCACAAAATAGTTCTGAATGAAGTTAAAGACAACTAAGCTCTACTGGAGACATCTTACGGAAAAAAAAACCAAATTAACTTTTTGGCCAGCCCAATACCTATATCAGTGTTCATTTTGACAAAGAACTGTAGTAATATTAGGTGTTAACAATGGGGGAAACTGGGTGAGGGGAATACGGGAACTCTGTACTATCTTTGTATGTTAATGTTATCAAACATTATTCCAAAATAATGAGATTATTTAAAATGAGAGATTTCCTGGGGATTTTTTCATTAGTTTTTTGTTTGATTTTGCATCCTTTATCTGGTTTGGTTGTTCCAGATTTTTAAGATAAAGAGATACAGGAATTGTCATTGTCTTACCTCCTTAATCTTCTTCTAGTAATCAATTAGTTTTTCTAGATATCAGTTTCCCAGTATGTGTCCCATTATATCTTCTAGATTAGACAAGAGGCTGGAATAAGGGTAAAACAACAGCAGGATAAATTCAGATCCCGCAGGAACTGGACTGTGCATTCACTCTCATTCCCAGGAAACCATTTCTACCACCTATAACTTGGGATTGTAAGCTATGACACAGCCACAGATCCTAAAATTCCTATAAAAAATGTTTTACTTGTGCATTAAAAAATAAGAATAATTAAAAGATAAATAGCAGACTGTAGGCCATACACCTATAAAGTAGTGTCTGCTTTTGTGTACTGCTTGATAAATCTCTCTTACAGTATTTAAATCATGCTAGCTATTCAACAAAATACTCTAACAAAGAAGCAAGCTAAAATTTAAAATATATATAATCATAAATCTTTGTTTCATGACTCCTACTTCTAATTAAATTACTTTGTTTTGGAAACCTCTATGCTGCACTTTTTATTCTTGATAGGCTGTCCATCTGAAAGATGGTTGCCAGGACTCCCAAGGTATTCATGAAACAGATGCCAGTCTATGTTACTATTCTAGTTACATCAGGGCACAGTCGAGGAAGTACCACCTCCCAATATGTTCTATAATTTGGATCACAAGCCTTCAATATTTACTGCCAAACCCAGTATGGCAAGGAAATTCATGTGCACCCTTTGGCAATGCATATAGTGGAATCAGAATAGTCAGAAACCATCCTTCTTCCACTATGGCAAGTTCCAAATTTTTGTGCCTTTTTTCCCCCTTGCAATTTGCTCTTTGAAGAAACTGGGTCATTTGCTCTTTGGATTTTACACAGGCTGGGTTTTGCAAATTGCAATCCATGGTGCTGTTTAACATGTTAATCCAAACTACCCAACTATCTGAATTGCTTCTGTAAAAATAAACTTCCCGATATCAGCTATTTTGGTTATCCCGAGCTACAGTTTGTACAGTAAAGGAAAACTAGACAAATTCTCGATTCTTTCTCATTATTTATCAGGTTTTCAAAAATAATGAATTGGTTCCCTAGCATCCTTCAAATGTGTTCATGAGCTTTTTCTTTTTTTATTTATCATTATGAACTCATGGATTAAAATACATTTGAAATATTTCAATTTATATTGTTGTTGTAATTATATTCAAATTGACCCAAATTTGGTCAATGGATCCTAAATAAGTTGGCTCCTGAATCCTTTGACTCAATTTAGAATTCTTTGATAGCTTCCTTTTTCCTGGTAATGGCAAAATTCTCCAGATGCATTTTGGGATTTTCTAGATCTGGAATGAGATATGTCTTCAGAGTCTTAGTTCCTCTTAGTGAGACATGATATTTAGAGACCATAATCCAAGCATTATGGTTAATCCTTTTTTCTAGACCTTTTCAGTGAAAAAGGTCCTGGAAATAGCTTTTGATAAAATACTTCTTGAGTTTACATAGGTATTCCTAATTTAAACTTAGGACTGTTGGAATTTTAACTTAATATCTTTAATCTTGTATATATTTCTTCTTTTTCCCATTCTGAAAATCTCATTTCTCAATGGCACCAACCTAATACTTTTTTTGTTTGTTTCACCACATGCTACAAACATAACAGTCTCAGAATTGCAATACCAACATTATACCAACACAATCATTGAAGAAAACATTTAAAGATTTTTTGTTCTTTTTGTCCTCAAGTTTATACCACCTGGGATGTGGTAATTTAAAATAATTCCTGGTACACAGTTATGGTTATCTATTACTTTTTCCATTTAATTTTTATGAATTACTGTAAATTTTGTTTTATAATTATGTAAAATATGTACAATCTTCAAAAATAAAATCTGCAAAACAAGTTACCTTCAGGAAAATCCAGCTCCTTTTTGCCTTCTCCTCTACTATACTATTTTCCCTTATAATTTATTTAAGTCTTTTAATTCATCTTTGCATTTTAATTTTTAAAACGCATACCTATATTCATCTATTTTTGTTAGATGAATAGATGAATATATGGTAGATATATGAATATATGTAATTTTCTACACCATGCTGTTTTCACTTAATGTAATTTGGAGATACCAGAGTAGGAGTATTTAGAAATGTCCTTTATTGCTTTTCCAACTGCAAATTACTCCATTCAGCATTATATCAACATTTTGGATATCTTCATAAGGTAAATTCTTCCTTCAAAAACATGGTATGTCTTTTCATTTGCTCAAGTCTACTTTTGTGTATTTCTAGAGTCTTTTATGTTTTTTTTTTTCACATAGGCTAGCTCCTGTTAAATTTAGGCTAGGTTCTTCATTTATTTAATGGCTTGTTGATTTGTTTTGTTTCATTATATTATATGAGGTTTTTACTTCTATATATCTTCTAGTTGAACTTTGCTTTATTTTTGAAAGTTATTGATTTTATTATGTCAACTCTATAACTTGCTAACTTTTCTACTTCTCTTCCTGTTTGTAAGAGTTTTCCATTGATTCTGCTGTGTTTATTGATTATATCATATTATGAAACATTATCATATCAGTTGCAAATAAAGGTGACTTTACTTCTTCCTTTTCAATATATACCTTTAATTTTTTTGCTAGTCTAATACTTCCAAAGCAATATTGAGTAATACTCCTTACACAGTATTAAAGAGAGGTGGGATATTTTTCTCGACTTTATAAGTAAAGCCTTTAGTATTTCCACAGTAAATAAGATGCTGGTTTAGGGACCGCAGTTTATGTATTTTATCATGTTATTGAAATATCTACAAATTTACATTTTTCAACATAAATGGGTATTTAAATTTGTCATATTTATAATATACAATGAGATTACTTTAAAATTTTCTCCTGATACTATACATAATAAATTATCTTAACTGGTTTCCAATAATGAACTACCCCTGCATTACTAGAATTAACCCTAGTAACTCATGATGTTTTACTTTTAATGGGTCATGGGATTCTGTTTGCCAATATTTAATTTATTTTTTCATCAGTATTTATAAATGAATAAAATTTGCCTATAGTCTTCTTTATAGTCCAATGTTTGTCAAGTTTTAGAATTAAAATTACATTCACATCATAGAAAAACTTGGAGTTTTCTTGTTGTTTTTTTCCTAGTTTTTTGGTGAAAGTATGTTAAGTAGTATTGGGATTATTTGTTGGGAGAAATCCCTTGTGGAATTTCCTGGAAATGATGAATTTGATGTGAAGTACTCTAATTTTTATATTTTCTGAGCTAAATGTCTTTTTAAAATTTCAATGTCAATTAGAGTCCTTTGAGTAAGCATATTTTCCAGAAAAGTATCCATTTCATGGAGACTTTCAAAAGAGTCTGCATAGGATTGTGTAAAGTAGCCTTATATTTTTAGATAGATTTTATTTTTGTACCTTCTCTTTTCTCCTGATTCTTTGGATAGGTTTTTTATAGTTTAAAAATTCTGTCAAAAAAGTGATTTTTGGTTATATTTATTAGTTCCACAGAGCTTTATTAGGTGTACTAGTTTTTGTATAAATAATATGTTTTTATATTTATTAATTTTCTCTGTCCTCTTTTTATTTAAATTTATTTCATTGTTCTTTTGTTATTTTGCTTTTTGGATTCAGTGTCAAGGCATTTATTTTAACTCTTTAATTTTTATTTATAGGTTTTAACGTTATAATTTTCTCTGATAATTCATTTATAATGGTAAAGGTTATAATACATTCTAAATTTTACCCTATGTTCAAGAAATTCTGAAATCTTAGTCTAAATTTTCTCTGTAATCCAAACGTTGGTTGAAAATAAATCTTTAAATTTCCAGGAAAAAAATCTTTAAAATGATTTTATATTAACTAATTATTTTATTGTACTTTGGTAATGAATGATGCTTATATTATTTCTATTATTTGGAATTTCTGAGGTTCCTTTTCATGCCTAAGACACAGCCAATTTTTATGAATATTACCTGCTTATTTGCAAAGGACGTGTGCTGAGAATTATTTTTGTCCACTTGACTTTCATGGATTGACGGAGATATACTAAAGTCAGTTTCTACCATTAGTGTGCTATTGTCGCTTTCTAATTACATATTTGTATCTATTTTAAGAAAGCTGTTGTATTGTTTTGGGTGCATAATTTTTATAACTATTATGCCTTTACTGTGTTTTATAGTAAACAGCACTATAAAGTTTTCTTTCTGTATGTATTGATCTGAATTCCACAATGCTAAACTCAACGTTGTGAACCCTGTTTTCTTTTTATTGGGTTGACCAAAAAGTTCATTCGGTTTTTTCCATTACATCTTACAGAAAAACTCGAACAAACTTTTTAGCTCACCCAATATTTAGATCTATCTATATATATATCTTTTTCTTTTTTACATTTAATCTTTCCAAACTTGTTTTATTATGTACCTTTCCTAAATCATATATTTGCATTCTGCTTTCTTAGTCAATTGAAGTCTGTTTTACTTTCTTATAGGTGAGTTAAACTTATTTATATTTACTGATATGATTGATGTATTTCATCTCAGTTTTGTTATATTTGTCTGATACATATATAGAGAGTCTTTCTATATATGTACCACTTCATTTTTTTATATTTTGGAAGATCTTTTGTTCCTTAAATAAGTTGCTTAACATTTAAAAATATGTTTTTAAAAATAGGGCACTTTTGTCCTAATGGTCACTTTTACTGTTATATCTTTATTATAATGTCATTCTTTATGCCAATTCTGTCTGGTTCCCTGCTATGAACAATATTGAAATTAGCTAGTCATCTCAGTCTTTCTTTTCCCTTCTCTCATTCAGTACCTAATCTGGAGCAATAAGTGAGCTTAATCTACTTGCCATATAGTTTCCCATTTTCCCCTCATTTAAAAAAATCTATGTTGGGGCTTCCCTGGTGGAGCAGTGGTTGAGGGTCCGTCTGCTGATGCAGGGGACATGGGTTCGTGCCCCGGTCCGGGAGGATGCCACATGCCGCGGAGCGGCTGGGCCCGTGAGCCATGGCCGCTGAGCCTGTGCGTCCGGAGCCTGTGCTCCGCAACGGGAGAGGCCACAACAGTGAGAGGCCCACATACAGCAAAAAAAAAAAAAAAAATCTATGTTGAATATACATTATCAAAGAATATACTATTATAGTGTAGAGTACATATTATACAATATATATTATATAGAGTATACATTACCTGAGTGCATATCATTACATACTATCTTCTCATATCCTTCATTTTATTTCATTTACAAGGAAAAGTATATATTGACTGCTAGCAGTCATTAGGCTAATACATTTCTAGTCTTTTAGTTGTCTAAATTTATTTACCAGAAGTAGATTCCTCATTATGGGCTCATGAGAAAAATATTCCCTAACATCTTGCATGTTCATTGCACGTCATGCATGTCTTTATACTTGAAGGTTTTTCTTTTTTTTTTGATATCTCAATATGTTACTTCATTGTCTTCTGGTGAAATTTTTGTTCTTCAAAAACCTCATGTTAATCTCATTGTCCTTTCCCTCATAGGTGACTTGTCCCTTTTGTCAAATTTTTTTTCATTGAAGTTTTTCTGGTGTTCGTTGTTCTGAATACATCTATCCAGTGTGATTTTTCAAAAAGTAAGTTTGTCTTCTTTATGTAAGTTTATTTCTTGAATTACAATTTTAATATTTTTAAATTTGTTTCTTGGGTTTCAGTTTTGTATTCAAAGACAAATATGTTAGATTTTCTATTACATATATATATATATATATATATACAGAGAGATAGATGAGATATAATAGAAACATATTATATTTCCCACTTTCCCTCAAAACCTTTTATCTATTTATGTAATTCATTTTGATTAACTAAAAATACATTTCCTCCTTTTAATCTTCTATTTATCTTTTGACATTATGTTTGTTTTAGTGTTTCTCTAATTCAGTATTTATTTCTGAAGTAATCTTGCTTTGATTTTTAATCTTTATTTTTATTGAAGTATAGTTGATGCACAGTATTGTATAAGTTACAGGTGTACAATATAATGATTCACAATTTTTAAAAGTTATATTCCATTTATAGTTATTATAAAATATTGGCTATAGTCTCCATGTTGTACAATATATCCTTGTAGTTTATTTTATACCTAGTAGTTTGTACCTCTTAATACCCTACCCCTATATTACCCCTCCCCCATTCCCTCTCCCCACTGGTAACCACAAGTTTGTTTGCTATATCTGTGAGTCTGCTTTCTTTTTGTTATATACACTAGTTTGTTGTACTTTTTAAATTTCACATATAAGTGATATCATACAGTATTTGTTTTTCTGTGTCTGACTTATTTCACTTAGCATAATGCCCTCCAAGTCCATCCATGTGGCTGCAAATGGCAAAATATCACTCTTTTTATGGCTGAGTAGTATTCTTGTGTGTGTGTGTGTGTGTGTGTGTGTATAAAACATCTTTATCCATTCATCTGTTGATGGACAATTAGGTTGCTTCCATATCTTGGCAACTGTAAATAATGCTGCTATGACTACTGGGGAGCATGTGTCTTTCTGAATTAGTGTTTTTGTCTTTTTTGGATATATATACAGGAGTGGAATTGCTGGGTCATACGGTAGTTCTATTTTTAGTTTTTTGGGAAACCACCAATCTGTTTTCCACAGTGGCTGCATCAATTTACATTTCCACAGTGTACCAGGGTTCCGTTTTCTCCACATCCTCATCAACATTTGTTATTTATGTTCTGTTTGATGACAGCCATTCTGACAGGTGTGAGGTAATAACTCATTGTGGCTTTGATTTGCATTTCCCTGATGATTAGTGGTACTGAGCATCTTTTCATGTGCTTGTTGGCCATCTACATCTCCTCTTTGGAAAAATGTCTATTCAGTTCTTCTGCCCTTTTTTTAATTGGGTTGTTTGGAACAAGACAAGGATGCCCCCTCTCACCACTTTTATTCAAGACAGTTTTGGAAGTCCTAGCCACAGCAATCAGAGAAGAAAAATAAAAGGAATCCAGATTGGAAAGGAAGAAGTAAAACTATCACTGTTTGCAGGTGACATGATACTATACATAGAAAATCCCAAAGATGCTGCAAGAAAACTACTAGAGCTCATCAATGAATTTGGTAAAGCTGCAGGATACAAAATTAATATACAGAAGTCTGTCGAATTTTTATACAATAACAATGAACTATCAGAAAGAGAAATCAAGAAAACAATCCCACTTACCATCACAGCAAAAAGAACAAAAAAGCGGACTCCCCTGGTGGCTCAATGGTTAAGAATCTGCCTGCCAATGCATGGGACACAGGTTCAAGTCCTGGTCCGGGAAGATCCTACATGTCACAGAGCAACTAAGCCCGTGCATCACAACTACTGAGCCTGCGCTCTAGAGCCCGTGAGCCACAACTACTGAGCCTGCGTGTCACAACTACTGAAGCCCACATGCCTAGAGCCCCTTCTCTGCAACAAAGAGCAAACCACCACAATGAGAAGGCCGCACACTGCAACAAAGGGTAGTCCCCACTCACCACAACTAGAGAAAGCCCGTGTGCAGCAATGAAGACCCAACACAGCCAAAAATTAATTAATTAATTAATTAAAAAGAATAAAATACCTAAGAATAATCCTACCTAAGGAATTTAAAGACCTATACTTGAAAAACTATGAGACACTGATGAAAGAAATTGAAGATGACACAAACAGATGGAAAGATATAACATGTTCTTGGATTAGAAAAATTAATATTGTTAAAATGACCATACTACCCAAGGCAATCTACAGATTCAATGCAATCCCTACCAAATAACAATAATGTTTTTCACAGAACTAGAAAAAATAATTTAAAAATTTGTATGGGAACACAAAAGACCCTGAACAGCGAAAAAAATCTTGAGAAAGAAGAACAGAGCTGGAGGAATCATATGCCCTGACTTCACACTATACTGCAAAGCTACAGTCATGAAATAGTATGGTGCTGGTACAAAAAAAGTCACAGAGGTCAATGGAACAGAATAGAGAGCCCATAAATAAACCCAACACTCCTACAGTCAATTAATCAAGGCAAGAATAGACAATGGAGAAAAGACGGCCTTTTCAATAAGTGGTGCTGAGAAAACTGGACAGCTACATGTAAAAGAATGAAATTAAAACATTCTCTAACACCATATATAAAAATAAACTCAAAATGGATTAAAGGTTTAAACGTAAGACAGGATACCAAAAAACTCCCAGAGGAAAACATAGGCAGCACACTATTTGACATAAATCACAGCAATATATTTTTGAATCTGTCTCCTGAAGCAGAGGAAACAAAAGCAAAAATAAACAAATGGGACATAATTAAACTTAAAAGATTTTTCACAGCAAAGGAACCCATCAACAAAATAAAAAGACACCCTATTGAATGGAAGAAACAACAAAATGGGAGAAAATATTTGCAAATGACATAACTGATAAGGGGTTAATATCCAAAATATATAAACAGCTCATACAACTCAATATCAAAAAAACAAACAACCCATTTATCAACTCTCTTTAGATGTCTTTTTATATCCTATCATATCATTTCAGAATTCATCTAATTATGAATTAAACTTTTTTTCATTATCTCTATCATTATCTTGAATTTTATGTCTTTTTTCAAAGAACTATGTTAAAATTCTCATCTTTTGGAGTGCATGCTGTTCTTTCATACTTTCATGGTCTATAAACCAGTCTTTTTCTCATTATTATTACTGTTTTTAATAATGAATTTTTGTAGGATTCAAACATAATCCTTTTATGTTGTTTGAGATGAGTTTTTTTTAATTGCTATAGGAGAGGGAGATTTAAGACAGCTTTTTTGATTATTTTTCTGAATATTAGAAGCTATCAACAATAACTTGGCTACCTTTATAGCTACCCTGCAATAGGGTCTTTTACCTTCTGAGATTTTCTCGTCTTTCTTCCATGTACCTTCTTTTATCTGGCTCTTCTTTTTTGCACATATATCTCTATTACTCAATCCAGATTCTACTCCTAGCGATTTCTCTTCAATATGTGGTTTTGTCCTGGAAGTAAGCTTACATTATTAGGTTCAAAAAATCAATTGGAATCACACCACCTATCTTTTTTTCTTAGCCTTATGTTTAGATGTATTCTTAGATGCAATCATAAATAAAATAATTTCAATACACTAAGAAATAAAAAATCATAACTATTAGAAGTCTGGGAACACACCTAAAGAGATACTCTCTTTAACTTCCCATGTTCGTGATTATATAGTCAGAAAATTTTCCAAGGATATATCACACAGAAAGGTTATTCCATCCATTTTTCTTCTTTTGCAGGCCATTATTTTATTTTATTTTGTTTTATTTTAACATCTTTATTGGGGTATAATTGCTTTACAATGGTGTGTTAGTTTCTGCTTTATAACAAAGTGAATCAGTTTAAAATGAGCAATCTGCTCTGAATTACAGGTTAGGCTTTGTCACCACCTGGTTTTATTCAGACTTTTCCTAGTCTCTTTGCAGCCACCTGTGAATTAGAGCCTGCACTGCCACATAGTTTGCTATTCTCATGTCAATTCACCCATGCTTTCCACACTGAGAGGGAACCCCTCAGTTTGGGGAAGATAATTTGTTGTGACTTAGTTGTTAGATTGTCTCTCAACGTCATCAGAGTCCCCTTTGCCCTTCACATTTCCTCCTGCACAATTGTTCATACAATAAGTTGGTCTTAAAGCTATTAGTGGTTTGGCCCTAAAAACTATTATTTGGGAGTTTATTTTGTCACTTAGTTTTGTTTTGAATGCTATCTATGCAATTTAGTGTTCTGATTATTGTTGGGTTTGTTTTTGCCATTTTATAAACTGAAATGCTGTTTTTGAGGGTGAGGGTAGAAATTGGGGAGATTTCAAAAACTTTACTAATTCTGCCACCTTCTTACTGTGAAGCTCTTCTACTTAAATTTAGATTAAATATATTAGACTATGAAAACTAAGAAAATTAAGTATCTTCTTTTTGCCACAGTATAAAACAAATGTTACTGCATTTCATATTTTCAATGGATTCCTAGAAACAGATTATTGAGAAATGACAAGCATGTGGAACTGGAAAATATATGTCAAAAATAATTGATATGGAAAGATATTCAAAGCACTTCTAAGAAATTTTAATTGAAACAGAAGGCAAAAATTATAGATTAAAAATGAACTACTTGGGTTGCCTGATGTTTTTATTTAGACATGCTATTTTGCCTCATTAATACTCATCGTAAAAACTCACATTATTCTTTTCCAGTAGTAAGGTCCACCCTATAAAATTCAAAATAACCAATCATTTCCAACCATCAAGCCATGTTCTACTTTCAAGAAATTATTTTGTTCAGACTAAGCTAATTTCTAAACAACGTGTTAGAAATAAATGCGTTCAAACCTCTCAGGACATGCTTATCATTTTCTCAAGAATCTATAAAATCCCATTACTTGTTAATAGAGTTTGATGTAGACTGAAGAAAGATAAGTGTATCATAAATCACTTAGTGATGAGATCTCAAACTGAGCCACTTATTGATTCTTAACTCCTGTTTACCCTGCATCATGTTTAATTATGCCAATTTCACTCTATTTCTTTGGTGAGATTTATCTGAATGCTAACACTTGAATTGAAAGAATGATTAAAGTCTATTTCCTTGAAAATAAATGGTATTCTTCTCCAACATGAAAGTGATTCTTAAATTGAAAACCAAGATATTTTTCTACATATGCCTACACACATGGGATATACAAAAGTGACACATGATTTAATCTGTGCTCATTCTAATGAAAAGTGATCTGCAAAAACTATCCTATTTTTCTATTTAGATTGTAAAGTGAGAAACAGTTGAAGTGGTAAATGAGTATAGGAGCTAGTGCTCCTACATATGATATATATACATATATATATGAGAAAGAGTACTCAAATCCAAAAAATATGTAAAAACATAAAAATTTGGAATAGAGGAAGGTGATATATTAATATATACCTAATAGAGTAAAATATAAGATATTTAATGCAAGAATATGTTAATAAATCTGACATTAATAATGAAATGGATCATTTCTATAAACAAAAATTATCATAGTTTAATCAAAATCAGGAAGCTCTAATTCTAAAAATAAAACTTCCTAAAAAGCATAAAATTTTTCATTTAGAGTGACACATGGCTAACATGTCATAAAAGGATCTCTTCTAATTTTCTTATAAGTAACTGTAAAAATTAAAAAATCTTTAAAAATTAATGTGCTACATAATTGAAAAGTAAGTCTAAGAGACAAACTGTTGCTAGGAATATTTTCTCCACCTTCAAAGCTTTTGGAGTGGGATCATAATCTTAAATGTAAAACTTTCAGGAGAAAATGAAGGGAAAAATCAGCATGGTATTATGACTCACAAATTGGTCTTCACCAAAATTAAAACTTCCTACTTTTCACAAGACAGTTAAAAAAATGAAGAGGTAAACAACGTATTTGAAGAGTATATTCTCAATGCATACGTCAGACTAAATGACTTTTATCCAAAATATATAAATAACTTACAATCCAAAATAAAAGACAAAAGACCCAATTAAAAATTGGCAAAAGACGTGAACAGATACTTCACAAAAGAAGACATACAAACAGCCCATAACCATGTGCAGAGGTGCTCAACTTCATTAGTCATCAGGTCAGGGAACTGCAAATTAAAACCACAAAGAGATACTACAACATGCCCACTAGACTAGCTAAAATTAAGAAGCCTGCCAATGCCAAAGGACAGAGGCTCCTTTAGATGATTCTAGTGCTGCCTGAATCTCGGTATTTGGCTTCCAACTAAAGAGGAATTATGTGAGGAAATTCACTGGCTCATTAATAAAATTAAGCACTGATTTTCAAGCATTGGTAATACTGGGAAAACTTCAGTCTTTGGTTCCTATCCCTCACTGATAACTTTGAATGATCTGGGATGTTTTACATGGTAAGAGAACCAGTGGATGTTTTTAAAACCAGAGATAACAGTGAGATGAATGAGAGTTTTTCAAAAACTAGGAATTCTTAGGGAAACAAGATTATGAGATCCAGCCACTTTTTCCACATGGAGATTTTCCCTCCATTAGTCATCTTGGTTGTTCTTTGTTTAGCCTTCTTAAAGAAGTCAGTAGATTCCGAGTCCATAAAGAGTGTCCCCAAATTTCACACATTTAAGAACTAGAAAAAATGCTGTCAGAGAGAACGGTCATTAGATTCTTAGGATAGGCAATGATCATAAAAAAGCATTCCCTGAAAAGTCAGAGTGATGGTTTATTTGGGAGAGATGTTTCCTTACATGGATAATTTTTAAGTCTTTGTATCCAGAAACCACATTCAGAAAGTCATCAATGTGAAACTCTTAAAAAATAAAACAATACAAAACAAAACTACGTTTAGAGATTCATGAATCCATTAGACCATATTTTGATATTTTCTTCATGAAAATAAGTGTGCTGAATAAATTCTGAATAAAGATACACTGGGAAACTATTCAATGACTTGTGAGAGACTTTTAAGTAAAGAAATCTGAACTAAATAATGCATGAACATGCGAACTTGCCACTGTCTCCTTGATTTTGCTTAAAAGAGTGCCTTGCAAAGAATAGTTGCTTATTAAATATTTACTAAATGAATGAAGGGTATATATTTATATAAAATAGGTAGATTTTAAAAAGACAGCTTCAGGGTAATGATACATAGAAGGGGAATAACGCCTTCAATTTTTAATAGTCAAGAAAAGAGATTCAACTGTGGTATGCCCAACCCAGTTGAGGAAATTGATTTGGATAAAAAATTATTCCCTGTGTACGTTATGATTGAAGGGGATGGAGAAGAGAGGATGTGTAACATTTATACAGTTTCTGGTTATTTGTGGGGGGAAAAAACTAATCAAATTCATAACCAAACTGATTTTTTAAGTATACTTTAATCAAGGGCATATCTTCTTCCTCCAAAAAGCCATCATTGAACCATTCTGAATTCCATATTGCCAATTATGAAAATTATCATGCTGATTGGTTGAATGGATTTTTTAAAGTGACCATTTTGCCTCCAACTTACCACATGCCACTGAATCTATAATGCCCTTATCTTAAATAGAGACATAAACACACTGACATTTTTTTAATTGAAAGTCTCTATTCATTCACCTTCTAGAATTGTTGCAAGTGCAACCAGAAATAATTTTTTTTTTTTTTTGGCCACTCTGCACATCTTGTGGAATCTTAGTTCCCCAACCAGGGATTGAACCCACTCCCCTAGGCAGTGAAAGCGCGAAGTCCTAACCACGGGACCACCAGGGAATCCCCCAGAAATAAAATTTTCTGAATTGTTTGGCTCCACACTGATTACTGGTAAAAGAAAGAAATCAAGTTTTTCAAGAACTCAAGTATATTAACTTTTTAAAATGTTTTTCTATTTTTCTCCCCAAATCCAATTATTTCTTTCACACTAGCCCCTGAGTAATGATAACTATTGAACTCTGAGTGATAAGATTTACAAGGGAATTGAGAGAAGTGTACATTCACACACCATAATATGTGTGGTCTTGTGATGCTATAAACTCCTTTCAGAGGACACAATCAATTCATATCTATTTAGCACTAGAATTTAGTTCCAAAGCATCACAGCCATGTTAAAGTCATAGACCCTTCCTGGCTTTCAGACAGGATTTTTTTTTTTTTTTTTTTTTTTAGAGATACAGGCATTGAAGAGCATTTCTTACAAATATATGTGAGTCCTGGCCACCTACTTCTGAGGACCCCATTTGTTCTTGCATACCATTATAAAATGTTTATTTTTAAGAGTGATAATAGGCAAGTCAGCTTCATTTTTCAGTGCAGTTCTTATTCTGTCTTTACAGAAAATCTTGTCATTCTGTTGCCCCAATCTCACAATATCTTGATTCACTGTTTATATTTTTCTTTGCTGCTTAAATGTTTTTACTCTTTATTCTGTCAGCATTGTCAGAAATAATCTATAGCTCAGCATACCTAAATTTGACATTGAACATCGGCTATGTCTCTTACCCATTTCTTTTCTTATATTTTCTGCCAAAGCCTTCCCATCATTCCATACTTCAGAACGCACTGTCTTCTTCCTTTCCCTTACAGATTATGCTTCACAAAGGAACTTCCGTTCCTCCTCCGGAGCTTCTCTCAAACACAACTGACCTTTTCCAATTCTAAGTTTGTATTAACAGATTGGAAAGCCAAACTTTTTACTCTTCTACTCCAAAATGTTTCTAAACATAAGTTGTCAACCACAGTGCACAAGCCCCCAACCTTGATATCTGAACTCAATTTGCTGGTAGGTCTCTTTCAACCTATTCAACCAGACATTGTTCAATGTAATGAAATAATTTGCTTCCAATAGCTTCCTGTTTTCAAGTTACCTTACATAAAACCATAAAATTACTTTCCAAACAAATTATTTTTGGAGCCAAAATGACATTATTGTTTTTAAACATATGTAATAATCTACTCTGACATGCTTGATTCACATTTGAACTTAAAGCACATTTTGGAAAACTACATCTACTGTTTCAGAATTATAGAGTGTTAAGAAATCACTGAAACAATAGGATTAATTCATCATAAGGATACTAAAAGTATTTAAAAGGTCATGTGGCAACTATTTTAGAATGACAGAAGTTCAAGTAGCAAATAGTTTAGCTGGACTTAAAGTTGCAAAGTTCTTTTTAGAATCTTGCTTAATTACTGACTTCTACTGTCACACCACCATTTTACAAAACAAAAGGCTACTGCAGAATATTGGGGTCAGTATGTTAACTAGGCAGGAATTTGTGAGTTCACCTTCAATACTGTTTTCCTTTCTTGTCATTTGTCTATATATAATTTTATTACTCTTTTGTTTTCTTATGTGGTTTAACACCATACAATTTAGTAACACTGAGGAATTTATAACACTGTTTTCCTCCCTCCCCGATTAATTAAAAGCATTTAATAGACTAAGCTTGATGTGAATCCCTCTGATATCATCTTAAACACCTCCACTGGTCCCCACAGTTCAGTGAGCATACATTGCTGATAAGCCACATCCATTTTGTTTGTAAATGTAAATGAAGTATCTACACCAACTGAGAGTAAAGGAAGATAACCGGAAAGCTTTCTGGCAGGAGGAGAACAGAGGCAGGCAAATACTCTATACAGAGGATTACTCTGAACAGGAACATGGTTGTTTTTGATGCATCTGCTGCAAGAGTGGCAGACTTTCACCAGCTCCCAACTGCCCTGATCTCCTCAACAGCCCTGATGCAGAAAACTCTACAGGTAAAGCTCTTTGTCTTTCATATATTTTAAGATATTTTAATCTTGGCAATATCTATCTGATAGATTTTACTGTTGTTGTTCAGATCAGTGATCAGTTAACTTCGGGAGCATTCTAAAAGAGCCGTTTAGTCATTTTCAGTCTTTAATCCAAATTATTCCAGTTGACTAAATTTAATGATTTTTTTTTTCACCCATGGCTGATTAAGTGAGTTGGATTGATTTGAACATTTTTTACTCTCATCCTCACTCTATATATGCCACATGATTGCCTTCTTCCATCTCTTTTTCCAATGGATGGACAGTTGGCTTTTTCCTTTGAAGTCCACTTAACTTTGTTTTGTTTGGGACCAGACTAAGACAGGGATTACTGACTCTAATTTTTTTGTTGTTGTTTGAAGCAAAGACTTCAAAGACAATCAGGGCTGCCAATTCTTCAGTGCTATGACAGGTTTAGACTATCAACTGTGCAACATGACAATTTGTTGCTGTGTATATGGGCAACTGAGAGCCAGTTGGGAATGGAATTATTTTACATGTTTGTGCATACTCATGTCACTTAACAAGGTTAGTGTAAGGATCTGACTTTTTGCCAGATCATTTGCCTATCAAGTTGCAGAACTGCTGACTATATTTGAAGAATATGAACAGAATGAGATGATGGCCTTTACTCCTAAGCAGCTAGTTTAGTATAGGAATCAGCAACACACTTTCCCTGAGGGTCTGGCCGAGCAGCAATATTCAGTAATGTCCATGGGATAACACAAGGGAAATAAAGAGAAGAAGATCATAAAAGAGAAAGATTAGAAAGTAAGAGATACTAAAGGAAAATGTAAATATTGGCAAATTGGTGATATTATCAATACTGACATCATGTAGAAGAATATCTTTCCCCTTGAATCTTTTCAAGCTTCACTTGAAAGTATCATAATCTACACAGGCCATTTTTAACACCTCAACTCTATTCTATTCATTTTAATCTTGTTCATTTAATATAATTCACATCAAAATGCTCTGAATAAGTTTATTAATGAGTTTTTAATATTTGAAGACTTTACACATACTTTTCCCTCTGCTTGAGTGTCTCTACCCTGCTTGCTGACTGCTAATTGCTAAGCTGAAGCCTTTTTACCTGGCCTCTCCTCTAGGGACAGTTATCCGTCTCCTTATCTGTCCTGCCATAGCATTCTGCATGTGTGTGTGTGTGTGTGTGTGTGTGTGTGTGTGTGTGTGTATGTCTATATATATATATATATATATATATCTCACAAACTGAAGTATAGGCTTGTAGGTTTATTCTCCCACTAGTACCCAACTCCTAATAGCAGATACTTGATCCTTTTTTTCTCTTTTTATCATTCAATAAATGTTTGAGGTAAGAATAAACGCTGAAAAAAAAATTGTTTCGAATGTAGACAAGCTCTTAAAGCAAGCATGCAAAAATAAAAGTGATAAACTAGATAAAGTGGCATTTTTTCTGTTTTTTTCTCTACTAACAGTATTAGTAAGACTGATAGCTACCATTTACTGCATGCATACCATGCACAAATCCCATACTGAGTTATTTATATTCATAATTTAATTTGAATTTTACAAGAACCCTATGAGGTATTATTTATGCCATTGACAGGTGGTAAAACAAAATTTTGAGAGGTGGAATTTATTTCCACATTACTAAAGTGGCTGAACCTGAATTTAACTCCAGGCCCTCTATGCAGAGATCATACCCTTACCCACCACTCTTGGCTACCTTTTGTTTTATTTCTATCTCTTATTGATATTATGTGTATTAAAAAATAATAAGGCCCATTTAACAATAAATGTTACATGTTTTATCTAATCAATTCAGATATTTTTGATTTTAAGATTGGTATTCTGATTCAAGATGGCATTATCTTCTTACCCTCTCAGGACCATTACAATGATAAGAAAGGAATAGAGAGGCATGTGCTCAGAATAATGAGGAAAGTAGAAGAGAGCCAGGTGAGGCAAGAGATTTCAATTTTTTTCTGCAATTTAAAAAAGGAGATAAATATTAATATAAAAAACCCCAGAATATTAAAGCAACTTTCCAGAACACCCATAGACAGACAAGAGCCATGTGCAGACCTTGCTAGTCATACCTTGGAAATATTTGAAACTTGGAAATCCATGTACTTGGAAAACAGAAGGGAAAGGTGGTGTGGAAAACAAGACTATTAATTGAGTCTTCAATGGAGCTTTTACTTTCCCTCTACCACCAGGACAAACCAAGTTACAGACTGCTGTTTACACTGCAGGTTAAACAGTAAAAAAAAAAATTCTTCTCCAAACAAATTGAGGAGACTATCCAGAGGAGAATCAGGACAGGTAATACGGGTTTTGGTATTCAAGACATTTGGGGGTATCCAAGTACCTACACCTCAAACAAATTTACCAGTCAACAAGGATTCACATTTATAAATCTCAGGTTATTGACTCATCCTTAAGTATGAATAGAAAACGAACTGCATTTGTTTAAATCCCGAGCATGGCAGACCATGTTTGAAGTTTAAAGAGTGAGACATAATAGATGAAAAAGGAGGAAAATATGTAAAAAAAATTGGGGTGAAAATAACTTTAAAACATTAGTATTTTTAGAAAGATTGTAGTTAATGAAGCCAAAAATAATGTTCATAGGAATTGTTCAATGATCAAGTCAAAAAAAATCTTCCAGAATGCATAACAAAAATACACATAAAAATGTGAAAGAAAATGTAATCTAGTGAGTTCAGTAATTGATAATGGGAATTCTAAAAAGAAAGAATGCAGCTAAAGAATTACATTTTTAAAATAATAACAATAATAAGGAATATGACCCAGTTAAAGGAAAACAGGAATCTTCTAATTAAAATTATACACAGTAACTAGCACGGTAAATAAAAAATCAACACACTTAAAAATCTCATTGTAAAATTTCTAAACCCAAAGAATAAATAAAAGGTAATAAAACCTAGAGAAAAGAAGAAAAAAGGTCACCTACAAAAAAAATTTTAAGAAGGGGGGGATCAAATTGGCAGCACACTTCTTAATAGCAATATTGTTTGCTAGAAGGCAATGAAGAAACATTCTCCATGAAAAAATTCTTTGAGTTTTGTATTCACCCTAGCCATCAATTAAAGATGAATGCAGTTTTTTCAAACATGAAGAAATCAGAAAGTTTAACTGACAACATATCTTCTCTTGCAAAGTGACTTGTAGATACACTGTAATAAAACAAAGATGACAATAAATAAAGACATACAGTCCAGAAAATAGGTGAAGGGAAGCTGCAACTTTGCAAAAGACTTAGTAAACATATAATTCAGAGAGGAGAACGAGCAGAATTTCAGAGAGAAGTCTCCAGAAAGAATGAGAGGGGAACAGATGGAAATGGAAAAAGACTTCATAGACAAAATTCACTGATTAATAATTTGTAAAAACTTAAGGTTATAATAAAGGTGTATAATGCAAGTAAAACAATAATAACAGAATAAGAAAGACTGCCAGTAATTTCAAGAAAATTTTTCAAATGTTGGGCAAGAAAATCACGGTATAGAGCAAATGGGCCAAACTGAAAAAGGTACCTTCAAGAAGGTACTTTGGAGTCACCCAAAGTTTGAATGGGTAAGAAGCTGGAAGCTATCAGGGATGTGAGGAAGGAGACATATTTCTCCCAAGAAGAAAAAGGGATGGCATTCAGAAACTCTAACAAGATATTAAAAGAAAACTAACACTGTGCATTGAAGGCAAAGTTTACTTTGGCATGGTTTGGAGTAACACTGGTGAAGTGCAAGGAAGAATAATTGATATTAATATTCTTTGAATGGCACAAAAATCTTATTTGTAGAAAAGGAAAATAAAATAATAATAGTATTCTACTAAGGATTTTCAGTGAATAATATGTACACTATCATCATCATGTAAACACATTTAACTGGAGTTTTGGGGGGTAGGGAGAGAATTAACCTAAAGTTAAGCATGATGCCTTAATTATAGTTATGGAGTAAAATGTAAATGCAATCAACCTTGACAATGTAAAAGCTAAAGTAAAATGACAGAAACTGAGGTGGGAGGAAAGCTGGGCAACTAAATTGAAAAGAGGCTGAGAGTCTAAACAACAAAACTCTCATTTATAGCAGGGAGTATGTAGATAATTTAATCAGTTCATAAATCAATAAACAGAGAGGCAAGTGTTTTTTAAAGATATAGATAGAAATCCAAAAACAATGTTTTTCAGATTTCCCTGGTGGCGCAGTGGTTAAGAATGTTCAATCCCTAATCCGGGAAGATCCCACATGCCATGAAGCAATTAAGCCCGTGCGCCACAACTACTAAGCCTGCGCTCTAGAGCTTGCGAGCCACAACTACTGAACCCACATGCCACAACCACTGAAGCCCACGCGCCTAGAGCCCATGCTCTGGAACAAGAGAAGCCACCGCAGTGAGAAGCTCGCGCACCACAACGAAGTGTAGCCCCCGCTCTCCGCAACTAGAGAAAGCCTGCGTGCAGCAACGAAGACCCAATGCAGCCAAAAATAAATTAATTAAAAAAACCCAGTGTTTTCATAATATAACCTGTTATCTGATTTGATTTTTAACCCATGTGTATGTATTAATTTGATAAAAATTTAAGAAGAATTTAAGGAATAGTCCTTAGACTTAGATTTTAGATTTCACACAATCTAAAATGGTTTGGTGCTTCCTTGAACTTGTACTTGTCTCACCAGAAGATTTTCACATACTTTGACCACAGCTTCTTCCTATTGACAATGATTGTAAGACATCATCAACTGTGAGATATTAATACATCTCAATTTCAGAGATATTATAGTGTGAAAATAAAAATAAGGGCCTTAGATCAGTGCAATAAGGTAAATCAGATTTAATTCAAACAGATGGCCCTATTCACCTACAAGAAAATGTAACAGAAACCACTACAAAGTTGAACAGCTGATAGTGAAAAACACTGGTTCATTTCAAAGAACAGCTCATCAGCATGTTATCAGAGCTGCAGTGGGTAACAGAGCATCAGTGCACAACCTTAGCTCTGGGCAATAATATGCAAATATTACTACTGAAAAAGGCCTCATTCTCTAAAGTGCTGCTGTAAGAAATCTATACATATTGAATCCTTAGTTCACAATTAAACAATAAAACAAAGGAGCTTAATTATCCACTTACTTAAGAGAAAGATCAGCCTCCTGTGAGAGCTCCAGAGACAATTACCTGAAGTTGATCACTGCATGATAAATTCCCAATCAGTAAAATGATTTTGCTACACTAAATTAAGCTGATAAATATTTACAACTGGAAAATGACAACATATGACATCTCTTCTGTTCATCGCAGGCATGCTCTGATTAACAAAATTTGCCTCAGTAAAATATGCCACATACATATTTTTCCATATAATATTATGCTTGTTGCCATCAAGAACATGGGTGATGAAGTATTTCTTAAGGAAACCCCCAAATAACCAAAAATCATTGGTTCTGGGCTCTTAAGTTGGCTTTGCAATTACGTATAAAAAGTCTATTTTTAAACTTTGTTTCAGGAATATTGCTAAAGATCTTTGATTTCTTACCTCCTCCAACCACTCTTCATAATCATTTTGCTTTTCAGATAATAATGAGTTCTCAATTCTTTGAGGCTACTACACCTATTCTGCAAATTTTGATGCTGTACTTTTGTTGTTTGCGTATGTTCAGACAGAGACATCATATCACGACTGCCACCTGGCCTATATCTATCATAAGATATCATTAACAGGATAGTGATACAAATGCAATCTAGGAAAATATGTCAATGAATATACCAATTTCCATATATCTATATATATTTAAAAACACAATCTTTAATATTATACAGTCCAACCATTTCTAGTTTTTTTTGCTTTAACAAGGCAACAATGAGCATTCATGTCTATATCACTATATATGAATATTTGTACGAGTGTGTCTGTAGCATGAATGCCCATAAATTTAACTGTTGAGTTAAAAAGTACAAATCATTTACTATTACAACTATTGTCCTCTAAAAATTTTTCCTCTTTCATATTTACATCAGGCGAGTTCCTGTTTAATTTTGTGACTGTCAACTCATGATATTATTGAGCTTAGTTTATACACCTTTGGAAAAGCCTGTCTTTAAGATATTTATATCTTCCTGTAAAACATGAGTGTTAACGTTCTAAACTGTCTAGAAATATGGTACTAGAAAGACGTGAGAATTTCTGGACATAATTCTGATAAAATTCATCTAAAACCATGTAAACTCTTTTATCACTTCACCATTGTACATGTTAAAGTGTTGCCATGTACAAAATAAACAATGTGATTTCTAACAAACAAATAAACAAACAAAAAGACAAGGAGAGCATGTGAAGAGAAATCTAGTGGACGCTTGGAGATAAAGTCTGCAAATCTGCCAATAGAAGGATAACCACCAAAGGACTGGCCCTTGTCAGAGTGTCAGTTAATGTTGCTTAGGACACACTGTGAATATTTCAACAAAAAAGTGTTATTTTAATGCTCAGTTTTTTCCCACTATACTATTAATTCTTGTGTTAACACCACATATATTATTACACACCAATGATAGAAAGTTTTGCCAACAATATAATTTAAAGAACACTATCAAAATCAACAATAGAAAAACCGGACTTCTATGCTAAAAAGATTTTACTGTAAGGCAAGGTTATTTCAGCTAATTGAGTTGTATGTATATATACATTTACATATTCTTATACATATACACACACAGACAGCTCTTGACTTAACATTTTTTGACTTTGCAATGTTGCAAAAGCGCAAAGCATTCAGTAGAAACCATACTTCGAATTTTGAATTTTGATCTTTTCCAGGGCTAGTGATATGTGGTCTGATCCTCTCTTGTGATGCTGAGGCAACGGCAGCAGTTCCAGCTCCCAGTCAGCCACATGATCACAAGGGTAAACAACTGATGCACTTACAACTATTCTGTACCCAGACAAACATTCTGTTTTTCACTTTCAGTACAGTAGTCAGTAAATTACATGATATGCAATCATTTTTTTTTACAAAGTTGGCTTTGTGTTAGATGATTTTGCCCAACTTTAGGCTAATGTAAATCATCTGAGCATGTTTAAGGTAGGCTAGGCTAAGCTATAATGTTCAGTAAGTTAGATGTATCAAATGCAATTTCGATTTATGATATTTTCAACTTATGATGGGTTTATTGGAATGTAACCCCATCATAAGTCAAGGAAGATCTGCCCATGTATTTTACATATAATCCTTGGTCTCTGATTAAAAAAAGGTTACCTGAAAATTCATTTTTTTCTGCTCTTCAAAATTGAACTGACTAGTCAATATTTTTAAATCTTTTAATCCATTGTCCAGCTTATCTCAAATGCACCTTTCTTCAGACAGCTAATAATTGATCCCATAAGGTCAATTTCTAGCTTCAGGTCAGTACACAGGGTTTAAGGTTACCTATGACTTGGCATTAACGATACAGATTATGCCTTTCCTGCAGCCAGATACACAGAAAAGATAAAACAAATGCACAGCTAAACGAAGCATGTTATAAAATATTTACCAGTTTACTGGCAAGAAATGTGGTCAAGACATAAAAGTATAGCAAAAAACCACAGCTATTTTCCATCACCATGCTTCTATCCTGTAATTCAAGTGTACCATTTTGAAGGTCAATATTTTTTTTAATAACTATGACAAAATAAAAAACAAACCTCAGGGCTTCCCTGGTGGCGCAGTGGTGGAGAGTCTGCCTGCCAATGCAGGGGACACGGGTTCGTGCCCTGGTCTGGGAAGATCCCACAAAAAAAACAAAAAAACAAAAAAAAACAAAAAAAAAAAACCTCAGCCTATCATTCAACAGTTCCTGATTCATTTACATTTTTATTTCCCTCTATTCTGAATATAGACTTTTCTCAGTAGGTTAACGTAAATGTGTTTTGTTTTACAAATCAATATCCTCCTCCAGACAACTTTCTCTTCCTGGAATACGTCTTTTCTATCTGACTTCCATAACTCTGTCTCTATTTAGAGGTCAAGATAAAAAAAAAGAAAAAAGCTAATAATAATAGTAATCATATTGTATACAAGCACTATGATTTAGGTAGCTTAACAAGTTCAATCATCACATCAACTTACAAGTTATACATTTTCCTTATTACAATTTTAAAATGAGGCTCTTAAGACTTAGAGAAGTTTCATTACTTGCATTAAAACCCCATTACCATTAACTGAAGAAATAGGGATTCTAATGAAAATTACTGTGATGATCCCGGACATTAACTTCTTGCTTCTATGTACTGCTTTTATTTACTATATAATATCCTTCCTCATTTTTCCCACTGGAAAGTCTTTTAAATGCATTAAATAATGTGTTTATTAGAAAGTATTTATAATGGTCACAAAATTAACATCAAACGAGGTTAAATTGTGTCCAAATAAAATAAATGAGACAGATATGAATATAAAAATATAATCCACAATGAAAATGAATCTTTATGTAGCAAATATAGATAGCATCAAAATAAAGAAACCTAGGACTGCAAGAAATATGGAAAGAAATTTTTTTAATTATCAAAATATTTATTATTAACTTGTCTTACCACTCTATCACAAGACATATGAAGGAAAAAAAGTAAGGACAGAGAGGACTAAAAATTATAATTAACATATCACTGGTTTAAGAATTGATCTTCCTGAAACAGAGAATATATCTAGTTTTCATGGGCTGAAGGAATATAAATTGACCATTGAGGCAGAAAGATTCTCAATACATTTCTTAGAGTAAATGGTAAAATTGTAATATTAGAAATTTTTAATATTAATTTAGCACATTAACTGGGGAAAAGAGACAAAATGTATGATCATCACAGCAGATACAGTAAAAACATTTCAAAACACTCAATACTTTTTACATACAAAAATGATTAGTAAGTGAGGAATAAAAGGAAATATAAACACACACACACAGCAAATGTCATCTAAATGTTAGAACTATTTCCTTTCAAATAAGGAATAAAAGAGAAATGTGTATTATTATATTTTATTGGAGATCCAAGCCAATGTAATAGGATAAGAATACATTTGAGTTTCAAGGTAGAAAAGAATCTAACACGATACACAAAAATAAGCTCAAAATGGATTAAAGATCTAAATGTAAGGCCAGAAACTATCAAACTCTTAGAGGAAAACATAGGCAGAACACTCTATGACATAAATCACAGCAAGATCCTTTTTGACCCACCTCCTAGAGAAATGGAAATAAAAACAAAAATAAACAAATGGGACCTAATGAAACTTCAAAGCTTTTGCACAGCAAAGGAAACCATAAACAAGACCAAAAGACAACGCTCAGAATGAGAGAAAATATTTGCAAATGAAGCAACTGCCAAAGGATTAATCTCCAAAATTTATAAGCAGCTCATGCAGCTTAATAACAAAAAAACAAACAACCCAATCCAAAAATGGGCAGAAGACCTAAATAGACATTTTTCCAAAGAAGGTATGCAGACTGCCAGCAAACACATGAAAGAATGCTCAACATCATTAATCATTAGAGAAATGCAAATCAAAACTACAATGAGGTATTACCTCACACCAGTCAGAATGGCCATCATCCAAAAATCTACAAACAATAAATGCTGGAGAGGGTGTGGAGAAAAGGGAACCCTCTTGCACTGTTGGTGGGAATGTAAATTGATACAGCCACTATGGAGAACAGTATGGAGGTTCCTTAAAAAACTACAAATAGAACTACCATATGACCCAGCAATCCCACTACTGGGCATATACCCTGAGAAAGCCATAATTCAAAAAGAGTCATGTACCAAAATGTTCATTGCAGCTCTATTTACAATAGCCCGGAGATGGAAACAACCTAAGTGTCCATCATCTGATGAATGGATAAAGATGTGGCACATATATACAATGGAATATTACTCAGCTATAAAAAGAAACGAAATTGAACTATTTGTAACGAGGTGGATAGACCTAGAGTCTGTCATACAGAGGGAAGTAAGTCAGAAAGAGAGAGACAAATACCGTATGCTAACACATATATATGGAATTTACGACAAAAAAATGTCATGAAGAACCTAGGGGTAAGACGGGAATAAAGACACAGACCTACTAGAGAATGGACTTGAGGATATGGGGAGGGGGAAGGGTAAGCTGTGACAAAGTGAGAGAGAGGCACGAACATATATACACTACCAAACGTAAGGTAGATAGCTAGTGGGAAGCAGCCGCATAGCACAGGGAGATCAGCTCCGTGCTTTGTGACCATCTGGAGGGGTGGGATAGGGAGGGTGGGAGGGAGGGAGACGCAAGAGGGAAGAGATATGGGAACATATATATATATATAACTGATTCATTTTGTTGTAAAGCAGAAACTAACACACCATTGTAAAGCAATTATACTCCAATAAAGATGTGAAAAAAAGAAAAGAAAAAAAAAAGAATCTGCAAATTATTGAAAAAATAATAGGAGAGCTTAGCAAAAGAAATATAAAATTATTGTACAAAATAATTTATATTTGACACAAGGAACAAACAACTAGAAAAATAATTACATATAACATCATTTAAAATAGCATGAGGGAATTTTAAGTACTAGAGAATAAATCTAACAAAAGCATTCAAAATCTCTAAGAGAATGCTATAAAATTTTATTGAGCTGTTAAATAATACTTAAAATATGAAAAAAATTGTTTTTCTCATTGTTATGTATTTATATATATTTTATATGTGTATGGAAGATTTTAGGCAAATATTAGGCAAAGCTACTAAACAACAGAGAAATGGTACTTGCCCTGTTGTATATATGGATTTGTTATTCATAATTAAGAGAGTGTGGTCTTGATATTAGGATAGACTGATAAATGAAGTATGGAAAAATAATCTGAGTCATAATGCATGTTTTATATCAAGAATCAAATTAACATAGGTACCAAAATTAATAATTCAATCTAAATTATCCAGCTAACTACTTTTATTCTTTTTCCTTACATCACATAACACTTGCATGCAAAGTGCTGGAAATATGACAACTACAGTGTTTAATGTTTCTTCAAAATATCCACTACATTAAAAAAAACCCAACATATGTATAAACACATAACTGTTGACAATCACAAAAAGAATTTTTTTTTTTTTTTTTTTTTTTGGTTCGGCGGCCCCCTCCTTTTGTCTCTCCCCCCGTGGTGGACAGGCTGCGGCCGCGCAGGCTCAGCGGCCATGGCTCACGGGCCTAGACGCTTTGTGGCATGTGGGATCTTCCCGGACCGGGGCACGAACCCGTGTCCCCTGCATCAGCAGATGGACTCTCAACCACTGCGCCACCAGGGAATCCCCACAAAAAGAATTTAAAAGAAAAATATATAACCTTCCTCTATTCGCCCTCTGAATTTCCAACTTCTTTCTCAAGTATGTAAGTATGTATGTGTGTATGTATATACACATATATAGTATTATATATTATAAACATTATTTTGCTACTTATTTTTCTTATTTAATTCAACACAGAAATTCTTCCAGTAAGACATACAGATCTAACTTATGTTTAATTGTTGTATAATATCCCATGGCAGGGATTTAGCAAATATTTCAAAAATTCCCTATTCAAAGATTCAGAATTTTATTTTTCAAGATTTGATCCTATAAACAAGACTGCAACATTCTTACATACATATGCCTACTCACTACTGACTAAATTTCTCTAAATTATTAAAGAAATGCAAATCAAAACTACAATGAGGTATCACCTCACACCAATTATAATGGGCATCAACAGAAAATCTACAAACAACAAATGCTGGAGAGGGTGTGGAGAAAAGGGAACCCTCTTGCACTGTTGGTGGGAATGTAAATTGATACAGCCACTATGGAGAACAGTATGGAGGTTCTTTAAAAAACTACAAATAGAACTACCATATGACCCAGCAATCCCACTACTGGGGATATACCCAGAGAAAACCATAATTCAAAAAGACAGATGCACCCCAATGTTCATTGCAGCACTATTTACAATAGCCAGGTCATGGAAGCAACCTAAATGCCCATCGACAAATGAATGGATAAAGAAGATGTGGTACATATATATAATGGAATATTATTCAACCCTAAAAAGGAACAAAATTGGGTCATTTGTAGAGATGTGGACGGATCTAGAGACTTCATACAGAGTCAAGTAAGTCAGAAAGAGAAAAACAAATATCGTATATTAACACATATATGTGAAACCTAGAAAAATGGTACAGATGAACCAGTTTGCAGGGCAGAACTAGAGACACAGATGTAGAGAACAAACGTATGGACACAAAGGGGGAAAAGTGGTGGGGGGTGGTGGTGGGATGAACTGGGAGATTGGAATTGACATGTATACACTAACATGTATAAGATAGATAATAAGAACCTGCTGTATAAAAAATAAAATTCAAAAAAAATCATTATATGAGTTTTTACTTTAATAAATGTTGCCAGATTATTTTCACATATATTACAGGTTATTTACAATCCCCATTAGTACATTTTCCCTCCTCTTGTCATCACTGGAAGTTATCATTCTTTATTTTGCCGATTTCACAAAGAAAAATAATATCTTCTTTGCTTTTATATATTTCCCTGAATATGAGTAAGACTAAGAATTTTTTCAAGTTTATTAAACATTTTAATTTCCTTTCCTAACTATTGATTCGTATCTTTTCTTCAGTGTTCTATTGGGTAGTTTCTCTTTTTCTCATTAACTATAGAAAGTTTTTGTTTATTACTGTTAATAAATGATTACATATGTTTCATAATTATTTGGATGTCAACCTAGCATTCATTATTTTTTGCTTTGTAGTGAGTTTCCTCCCACCCCTATGTATACATTTTAATTTCTTAGTCTTATTTAGGAAGATCCCCCTCCAAATTTTCAAAAATATAATCCTTATTTTCTTTTTCATTCTTCTAAATTTTTCCTTAGAAAAATCTCTCTACAATTTATTTGGCACATGATATTGTATATATATCTGATTTTTTTTTCAACCAAATCTAGGACCAACTATGAAAGTACCATGGATTATATATGCCACATTTTCCCCCACTTAATTAAAATGCCATATTTTCATTTACTTTATTCCAGAATATATTTTAATCTCCTTCTGGACCTCAACTCTACAGTCTGATTCACTGATCTGTGTCTTTTTCTCCGTTATTTTCTTATATCTGTGAATTTTAGGCTTTATTAAAGGACACACAATCTGGTAAAGCAAGATCTCCATTACTCTTTTATAATTTTTATAATTATTCCTTTCTCTATCACGGCAAAATTTGAAGCATCAATGTATTTGTACACTTGTAACCCATTATCTCTAGACTCAAATTTCCAAAAATCTATTCTTTTGACCCTGAGCAGTCCGCAAGACCATTTCAGGAGTCCAGAAAGTAAGAACAATTTTCATAATTAAAGGTGTTATTTGCCCTTTTACTGTAATGATATTTGCACTATTAAAGCAAAAGCATTGATGGGTAAAACTTCTGGCATCTTAGCATGAATCAAGCAGTGGCACAAAACTTTACTGGTATTCATTGTATTTTTCACCACCACACACAGGAAAAGAGAAAAAATCTAACTTACTGAAAAATGTCCTTGATGAAACAGAAAAATTATTTTATTAAGTATCAACCCGAGTTTATATTTTTAATAGTCTGTGTGACAAAATAGGACATAAATATAGAGCACTTCTTCTTCATATGAAAAGTACAGTGGTTGTCTCAAAGAACAACACTTACATAATTTCTTGTTTTGATTTACAGGCTGAATCCTTGCTTTTTTCCATTAAACATATTTTTACAAAAAAGGATAACTGACAAACTGATTTTCCAGGCAGAGTTATTTGGCAAACGTTTTCTCAAAAATGAATGAAGTAAGCATACCATTTTAAGAAGAACTCACAGTATTTGTTGCCAATGATGAAATTCAAGCTTTCAAGCAAAAATTAGAATTTTGGAAAACTTATATCTTCTACAATAAGGTTGAGAGTCTTTCACAAGTTACAGTCTTTTCTGATGAAATGAGTGGTGATATTAGCAAGTGTTATTTTTATATTGTATAATGAAAAGCATCAACATTTGGAAGATCTGTATAACTCAGGAAACCAATAGTTTTTCCATTTGACTAATTCATTATATCACAACGTTTTCATGAATAAAATATTCATTCAACATCTAAGACCAATTTAACTGAATATGAAAGGTTTAATTCAACTAAAGATGAAAAGTTTTTATAGGTTTAAGATTCCACACTGAAACTAAACTTTAAGAAACTGCCATCTGTCAAGTTTTAGTGTAGTATAAAAAAATATTTGCAATTATGTGAAGACTATTAAAATGTGCTTCCTTTTTCCAACTACTGTATGAGGCCAAAGTTTCTTTTTATATTTCAATCTAAACACCATATTGTAACAGATTGAATAAAAAATCATATATGATAATCAAGTTATCTTCTATTAAACTAGGCAGTAAAGAGATTTTTTTAAATGTAAAACAATAACACTATTCCTATGACTTATTTGGAAAATGTTATTTTTCATTAAAAGTATGTTTTAAGCTAACATGAAATGTATTTATTATTATCTTTAAATAAAATAAGATACTTTTAAAATTTCTCACTTTTAATTTCTAAAACAGTAAAAATTGATAGACACAATTCACATAAACAAAAGCTCTTTGGGGGAATTTCATTAATTTTTAAGAGTGACTAAAATTCCTAGGACCCCAAAATGCTGATCTAGACACACCAGTATGTCACTAAACACTGTTTGGGAAACTTAGCTTTAAAAGTTTTGTAAATTCATATGTGAAATCTGCACTTGCTAGATTTTGAAACTACCATTCTATTTTCTTACGTAAGTTTTAGCCTTTTTACTTACAAGTTTTTTGTAAGTTTATAGGATAAGTTTTTTACTTACTTTGCATCAGTATGGGCAGTTTTTGTTTTGGTAAGACAGTATTTCTCCTAGATTTTCAAATATATAACCATAGAGTGACATTCAATGATCTTTGATATATTTACTTAATCTGTTTTATACCTGTATTCATATACTCATCTCAGTCTGAATACTGAATATCTTTTTTACTCTTTCTTTTATTAGGCTTTCAGAAATTTAACTATTTTATTATTATTTTATGGAGCTGCATTTGGAATCTTTTTATTGCTTCCATTCATTCATTTACTTCAGTTTCTAATTGTTATCTTTATAAATGATATTCTAATCCTTCTAGTTGTTTCTTATTTTGTTGCTTACTTCATAATTTGAAGACGAATACTAAGTTAATTTTTCCTTTTATTGTTATCATGAGAACATTTAAGGCTAATTTATTTTTTCCTAGGATTACCTGTGTATGGTTTAAATAGGTCCCATTTTTGAAGTATAAAATCTTCGCATCCTTGTTTCAGTGGCTTCATTTGGTTTGGCTTGTTTGTTTTTAGAAGAAGGATTCTTAGTTTCTTATTGATTAGGATTTTTCCTATTCCTTATGGTTTTAACTATTTTTGATATAAAAACTATATAGAATACAACAAACTGTTGGATACCCAAAACGCAGCATCAAAAATCAATTTGAATATGATTGACGCTTCTTCTTTACTTAACCCCAACCCCTATGTCACCATCCTCCACCTACCAAAGGTTCTCAGTTATCCAGACTTATATAATTTTCATTTCTTTGCATGGCTTTATAATGACCATATTTGTCAAACATTATCTTGTTTCATTTGAAAAGTTGTGAAACTTTATGTAAATCATTTTTTTTGTATTCTTCTATTTGCTTTTTAATTGAAACCTTGTAATTGAAAGATACATGTGGCTGTATTTTAATTTTCTCTGTACATTAATTGCACTGTGTAAACATAATACAGTTATCTCTTTTCATAATAAACACAAATTATTTCCTGTTTATCACTATGTCAAGGAATACTATTTCAAACTATTATATGTTGTGCACTCTTCTTTCATTTGTCCTTGAGATAATGTGTGACCATTAGTGATTGTTAGAAAGGATGAGGATCTTTTTATAAGCTTATTGATGATTCTTGTTTCATTATCTGTTAACTTCCAGGATATGTACTATATATATAGATAGATAGATAGATAGATAACTGAATTCTTTGTTTTAATTTATAAATGAATGAAAGATAGAGAACGAATCATCTTTACAAATTCAAATTTTAAAAATTCTATATGTTTGTAAATATCTTCTGTTCCAGAATGTGAGCTATCTTTCATTTTTCAGATAATGACATTGATGAAAAGAATTAATTTCCCTTTTATTGTTTAGGAACTTTGTATCTTTTTAAAGAAACCCTTCTCCACTTTAAATCCTAAAGATATTCTCTTATTTTCTCACCTAAAAACTTGAGGGTTTTTTTTTCCACTGAAATTTTAATTGATTGCTACATATGGTATGAGATAGGCATCCAATTTTATTTTTATTCATATGGAGAGCCAATTGTCCTACTATCACTTACTAAATATGCTTTCTCACAGATCTGGAATGGCACTTCTGTCATATATTAATTGTGGATTTTTTCTGACGTTTGTATTCATTTCCCTTGATCTAGCTGCCTACCACTACATCAGTAATAGAATATCTTAATGTTTTATTGAAGCGGTAGCATTGTCTATGTTTAAGTACAGAGGTTCTGGAGAAAGTCTGCTGATTCGAATCCTACAACCCCATCCACTAGCTAGATAGCAAAAGGAAAGTCATTTAATCTCTCAGTACCTCCTGTTGTCTTATATGTAAAATTGGAATAATAATACTGTCTATTTCATATGATTGTTATGGGAATTATAAGAATGAATGGGTATAAAGCATTTGAATACTGTTTATAACATAATAACAATATAGAATTTTTAACCATTATCATTTCCTGTAAAATTCTACATGTATTTAGAACTTCTAAAATGGGTTTCAATAACATGTATACTTTTCTCCATAAAGATCTCGTATCTATTTTGTTAAATTTATTCCTTGATAACTTTATTGCTATTACAAATGCTGTCTTTTTATCTTTATTTTTGTTCATTCTATTATTTTCATCCAGTATTGAGATATAATTGACATACAGCACTGTGTAAGTTTAAGGTGTACAGCATAATGATTTGATTTACATACATCATATAATGAAAATCACAGTAAGTTTAGTAAATACCCATCATCTCATACGGACACAAAATTAAAGAAATAGAAAAAAATTTTTCCTTGTGATGAGAACTCAGGATTTAGACAGAAAAATGCTGTCTTTTTAAATATTAAATTTTCCAAATTTATGTTGCTAGTATATAAGAATTATTCTTGCTGTAGCATAATTGCTGCACTCGATAATTCTAATAATCCATTGGTAGGTTCTTTTAAATTGTAGAAAATTCTAGTCTGGAATAATGACAATTTTGTTTCTTTTCAATCTTAATATCTATTATTTGTTTTTCTCATCATATTGCACTGGCTAGAGAAACTAGCCAGTCAGCAGGTATCCTGGTATAATTTCTAAAATTACCTCCACTAATTGTGTGTTTGATTTGGAGTTTACTAGATTCTCATTATTAGGATTAAAAAGTTTTATTTAATTCCTAGTTTGATTAATATTTGAATTTTTTTGCCTACTGATATAATCATATGTTCTTTCTCCATGATCTCTTACAGTGGTAGATTACCTAAACAGATTTTCTAATGGTAAAACATCCTTGTATTCCTAGGATCAAACCAACTTGGGCATGATGTCTATTTTAATAATACAGTGCTGGATTCATCTTGATGATATCTTATTTAGGACTTTTACACTTATGTTCATGAATGAAATTGTCCTGAGATTATCATTTATATTGTAATCTTTTAAAGGAATTTGTATGAAAGTCACACTGGGTCCATTAAAAGAGATTTTTTCCTGTTTTTCTATTCTCTGGAAGAGTTTACATAAGCTTGGAATCATCTGATCCTTTAATGTTTAAAGCTTGTGTTTCTGTATGAAGACAACTTCCGATTCAATTCTTATAATAAGGTTAAAACTTTAGACTTTATAATTCCTCTTAATTTCATTTTTGGTAGTAGTTTCATTTTATCTGCCTAAGAAATTATTTGTTATTTCTTTCTGAGATTTCAAATTCCTTAACATGAAATTGCATATAATTTTTAAAATTATTTTAAGTTTGTTTTATCTGAGATCATATTCTATTATTCATTCTTAATATTAATTACGCTCTCTCTTTTTATCTTTAATCAATCTTGCCAAATATTGTTTCTATTTTATTTTCTTTTTATTATGTATTTCAATAACTTTTAAAATTTTTTCTTATATTCCCTGCCTTGTAGGTTAGTTTTTTTGTTGTTGTTTTGGTTTTTATGATTTATTTCTCAATTCCTATTTTCAATCCTTATGATAGATATTTTTGTTCACTGGTTTTCAACCATTCTACTTTTCTAATATAAGCAGTTAAGGATATAAATTTCCTTCTGAATACAATATTCCATAAATCTAGACATGTGCTTTGTATTATTCTTTAGCTCTAAATATTCACTAATGTCAATTATGAAATATACTTTGATACATGAGTGGTTTGTAAGTTGGGTTCCGTTTCCCCCACTAAAGGTAGAGATTTTTTATTTTGATGTTAAATTTAATAATATAATCGTTTTAACCACATGTGTTCTCTATAGTGGGAATGATCTGAAATTTGCTGAGACTTAGTTTATGGCCTAATGTGTGGTCAATATTTCTTAATTTATGTGATTTTGAGGGAAAAAATATGTATTCTTTTTTTCTGGGAGCAAAGTAAATGTGAGGAACTGAATGATCTCCAAGTATAGGTCTCAGATCACTCTCTAATATCCAACCATTTCCTTTATTTTGTTTACAGTATCCATCCTTGGTTCTGTCTTATGATAAAGACTATCTCTACATCAAGAAGAAATTTGTTACAAGACAAAAAAGAGGTGGAGAGTTGGATATTGCTTTTCTCTGTCTCTAAATACCTCAGGCATTGCAAAAATTAAAAAAAAAAAATTATATGGTAGTTCCCAGCCATGCCATTAGAATTTGCTATAGCCACCTAATTCTCTGAGCTCCATGGGGTCTGGATGCTGAGCATAAAATTCATCCTCCTTCACGCTCTCTATCAGTTGTGTTTCAATGGAAAAACACGAATGCAACGGCAAGGACTGAGAAGAAAATTAGTTAATACTGAAATCGTATTCTCTCCATCAGTATTATACTTCCATCACCTTTGCATATTTTGACTTTTTAAAAAAATTTTTGGCTGTGCACAGCCTTTCTCTAGTTGCTGCAAGAGGGGGCTATTCTTTGTTGCAGTGCACTGGCTTCTCACTGAGGTGGCTTCTCTTGTTGCAGAGCATGCGCTCTAGCTGTGTGGGCTTCAGTAGTTGTGGCATGTGGGCTCAGTAGCTGTGGCTCACAGGGTCTAGAGCACAGGCTCAGGAGTTGTGGCACGTGGGCTCAGTAGTTGTGGCTCACAGGGTCTAGAGCACAGGCTCAGTACTCTGCGACATGTGGGATCTTCCCGAACCAGGGATCAAACCCGTGTCCCCTGCATTGGCAGGTGGATTTTTAACCACTGTGCCAACAAGGAAGTCCTATTTTGACTTACTATTGAATACTTTTCTAATTATATTTAATGAGCAGCATACAGACTCTAATATTCTATTTCCAAAACTAAAACAAGTATTTTAGTCACTTTAACTTTGCAAGAGATAATTCAGAATACATTTTACTCAATTATTTTTGTAATCACTTTTTTTCACGAATCACTAATCACATTTTTTTTCACAAATCACTGATCACTTCCCCTGGCCTGAAATTTCCTAAATAATACTTTAAATTTACCAGTATCTGTACCCTCAATGTACTTTGCTCTTCCATGTTCAATTTGTGTAATTCAATAAAACAATATGCTAAAATTGAACATGTGAAATTTGGAATCCAGTAGTCTTGAGTTTGACTTCCAGCTTTGACATTTGCTGGTTTGGTGGCCCTGGGCTAATCAGTTTATCCACATGGGACTCTGTTCTCTTGCCTATAAAAGGGGGAAATAAAAGATTCTTGAGAGTATTATTCTAGGGATTGGAATTAATACATTAATATTTTTTTAACATAGAGGTACTTTTATCATAAGTAATTAAAAAATAATAAATATTGTTTTGAGTCACACATATGCAATGTCTTTCTTTTAATTCATATATTCACACATGCCTAGAGATGGAAAAAGAGAGAAATTTGTTTTTCTTTTCATCATACTGTGAGTGAAGACCAACCTGAGAAACAACTCTAAAAACTCAAGTTTTAGTGTAGAAGACTATCTTACTAGCTCTGGTTGTTTAAAAAAGTAGAATTTGGAAGTAAAATAATAGATACAAAAGTAAGCCCCTAATTATTTTCAATGGAAGACTTTAGAAGTCATGAGGATTAGAAATTTTCCTTCTATACCTATTCCATTTACCACAGATTCATGAGGCTCTAAATTATAGCTAGAGGTCAATTTCATTTTGCTGCAATTTTTTATATGGATTTTTTTCCCCAAGTAGGACTGGAAAGATAGCATTAGAAAGTATAGGAAGGCTTTAATTATAGAGGCTCCATATTCAAATTATGGGTAAATGAAATCTACAATTACTTTTTGCATTATACCTAAATCTGAATGCACAGTGTGTTTCTAAGGAGTGGACCAGTTACAAAATTGAATTTAATATGAAGTATTGAGAAGTGGGAGAATAATTGGCTAAACCTCCAGACTTCTAAGGTAAGCCTGGAAAAGCACTAAAGAGAAGACAGTCATATAATACAGAAAAAAGAAAAAAAACAAATTTAAGTGAGCATGTCTTTAATTTGGTTACCTGTTTGAACAAGAACTTTTGATTAAGGATACTTCTACCTTTCTGATTGAAAGCAGAGCTGGCAGTAGGATAATAGATACAAAGTAAGCCCCTAATATCTTTAATGGTAGACTCTAGCAGTCATGAGGATTAGACGTTTGTCTTACAAACATATTCCACTTACCACAGATTCATGGTGATCAAAATTATAGCTAAAGAACATTTTCACTTCTGATAGAAAGGAACTCATTCACTGCCTTTTACCCATATGGTCAAAAACTATGAAATAATATAGTCTCATTTTCTAAGAAAACTAATTCTTATAGTGGCTCAATAATTCTTCAAGAGGCAAGAGAATGTGTATGGCACTCAAATAAAGGATTCTTTGTTATCTTTCAAGGTCTTCAAATCTTACCTTATAAGCAACAGAGTTTTGAGACCACTGAAGATCAAACACTTCAAAGTTTAGTTTAGCAGCTTCATTCACATCCCCTGGACTCTTGTACTGACTTACATTTCATCCAACTTTTTTCTCTCTGTTCCTTTACATACATATGCCTCATTCCAAAGATATGTGTCATTCCAGAAACATGGTTTGCAATTTTACAATAGTATTGTATATTTAATGTGTTAAATAATAGATGACATTTATTGAGGCTTTACTATTTCTCAGTGACTGTGTTAAGAATGTCTTAAGCACTGTTTTACAGAAACTCACAGCAACGTGAAGAGACTAGCAATATTTTAAGATCAGGGCTAATCTCTAAAATATGACTACCTGGAAAGCCTGGGAATTGCAGTGGCAAACCTAGAACATCATCTAGAAGGAAGCATACTTAGGGACTCAAGAAAGAGACTGATATGCTAATTCATACAGAAAACCCAGGGTCCAGGCAACAGAGAGTTCCAGGTTATCGTTTATACAACTCTGCATCTTTTTCCACTAGAATACTGAAGACAGGAAGTAAAAGACTGCAGAATAATAAAATCCAAAAATCTCAGTCAAAAGGGACTTCTGGGATCATTTAGTTCAACACTCCACTTAATGTAAGAATCCTCTCTGTGAAAAGGAACAAAAGTAGTTTAATGGATTAAGTGGAATGACAAAGGTTTAGTTTAAAATTATGACCAACCATACAAACAAAACAACCACCATACAAAGAGCAAATAAAACATCAAAGAGTGGATGGGAAAGAGATCCAGTAAAGATGTTGACTCTTGAAAAGACTCTTCAAGGAGGAGTTCTGTCCCAAGATGGTGAGTTTTAATCCATGGCTCTTCTGGTGATCAGATAAATTAGCATACATGGAAGTGAATGGTACCCAACAGGGTTGGAAGAGGAAATCTAAATCACGGCAGAATAAGGAACAGAATCCCAGAAAAATGCTATAGAAGTTAGTCAGTGGAAGGATAGATAGACATTACTGGCTAAAAGAGTCATAGGGGCAAAAACATGGAGGCAGAAAAGAGCATGAGGTTTAGACTGAAAGTGGCTTCATAAATGTCCAGGCCTTGTGTAACAAGCATAAACAAGCATAGAGCAAAGCCATGCCATGAAATATCTGGCATATAATATATAAAAATTTATATTTTATTCTGAAGGCAAGGTAGAAACGTGAACAATGGATTGTACGGACACTCATTTTAAACCAAAGGGACTAATTTGGGGTTATTTCTGAATTTTAAAAGAGGAATGTTGAAAGCCTAAAAGCAGAGAGTAGTGGTGAGATGGAGAGAATTATTTAATCCACTTAATAGAGAGAGTGGGTGATGTAAAAGAATAGAGTTTCTGTCTTGAGCAGCCAGGGAGAGAGTAGTGTCATTCATGAATCCCAGGCTCTAATTCATTGGGTATCAAGAAACATCAAGCACTTAACTTATCAAGGATGTTCTGTGGAGGGATTCAGTATTAGACGTGTTGAACTTGAGCTACCCCGAGGACATTTATGAAGAGATGTTTAAAAGTCAATTGGATATGGACTTCTGCAAGGCCCAGGTGAGAAAGAGTCACCTGAGTCCTGGGTAAGAACCTTCAGAGTTCTTTGGGACTAGAGGAATCCTGAAACCATGGATCACCTATATATGCTTTGAGACATGCTTTAGATGTTTTTTATGGAAGCCCTGCAGCTGCCCTAAAAATTGAATGTATCGTGGAAAAGACCTATGCCATGTGGCTGACAGGGTCTTGGTGCTCTGGACAGGTGTCAGGCCTGTGTCTCTGAGGTGAGAGCCGAGTTCAGGACATTGGTCCACCAGACCAGGCTCCATGTAATATCAAACAGTGAAGGCTCTCCCACAGATCTCCATCTCAACGCTAACACCCAGCTCCACTCAAGGACCAGCAAGCTAAGGTGCCCAAAACCCTATGCCAAACAACTAGCAAGACAGGAACAGCACCCCACCCATTAGCAGAGAGGCTGCCTAAAATCAAAATAAGTTAACAGACACCCCAAAACACATCACTGGACGTGGTCCTGCCAACCAGAAAGACAAGATCCAGCCACATCCACCAGAACACAGGTACTAGTCCCCTTCACCAGGAAGCCTACACAACACACTGAAACAACTTTAGCCACCGGAGGCAGACACCAAAAAGAACAGGAACTACAAACCTGCAGACTGTGAAAAGGAGACTCCAAACACATTACGTTAAGCAAAAGGAAAAGACAGAAAATACACAACAGATGAAAGAGAAAGGTAAAAACCCACCAGACCAAACAAATGAAGAGGAAATAGGCAGTCTACCAGAAAAGGAATTCAGAGTAATGATAGTAAAGATGATCCAAAATCTTCAAAATAAAATGGAGAAAATACAAAAAACGTTTAACAAGGGCCTAGAAGAACTAAAGAGCAAACAAACAATGATGAACAACACACACACACAAAAAATTAAAAATTCTCTAGAAGGAATCAATTGCAGAATAACTAAGGCAGAAGAACGGATAAGTGACATGGAAGATAAAATAGTGTAAATAACTACTGTAGAGCAGAATAAAGACAAAAGAATGAAAAGAATTCAGGACAGTCTCAGAGACCTCTGGGACAATATTAAATGCACCAACATTTGAATTATAGCGGTCCCAGAAGAAGAAGAGAAAAAGAAAGGGACTGAGAAAATATTGAAGAGATTATAGTTATAAACTTCCCTAATATGGGAAAGGAAATAGTCAATCAACTCCAGGAAGTGAAGAGAGTCCCATAAAGGATAAATCCAGGGAGAAACAGGCCAAGACACACATTAATCAAACTATCAAAAATTAAATGCAAAGAAAAAATATTAAAAGGAGCAAGGGAAAAACAACAAATAACATAAAAGGGAATCCTCATAAGGTTAACAGCTGATCTTTCACCACAAACTCTGCAAGCCAGAAGGGAGTAGCAAGACATATATAAAGTGATGAAGGGGAAAGCCCTACAACCAAGATTACTCTACCCAGTAAGGATCTCATTCAGATTTGATGAATAAATTAAAACCTTTACAGACAAATGAAAGCTAAGAGAATTCAGCAGCACCAAACAGCTTTACAACAAATGCAAAAGGAAATTCTCTAGGGAGGAAACACAAGAGAAGGAAAAAACCTACAATAACAAACCCAAAACAATTAGGAAAATGGTAATAGGAACATAAATATCAATAACTACCTTAAATGTAAATGGTTTAAATGCTCCAACCAAAAGACATACACTGGCTGAATGGATACAAACAGAAGACCCGTATACATGCTGTCTAAAAAGACCCACTTCAGACCTAGGAACACATAGAGAGTGAAAGTGAGGGGATGGAAAAAGATATTCCATGCAAATGGAAATCAAAAGAAAGCTGAAGTAGCAATCCTCATATCAGAAAAAACAGACTTCAAAATTAAGACTATTACAAGAGACAAAGAACGACACTACATAATGATCAAGGGATCAATCCAAGAAGAAGATATAACAATTGTAAATATTTAGGCACCCAACATAGGAGCACCTCAACACATAAGGCAAATGCTAACAGGCATAAAAGGGAAAATCGACAGTAACACAATGATACTAGGGGACTTTAACACTCCAGTTTCACCAATGGACAGATCTTTCAAAATGAAAATAAATAAGGAAACACAAGCTTTAAATGATACATTAAACAAGATGGACTTAATTGATATTTATAGGACATTTCATCCCTAAAAAACAGAATACACTTTATTCTCAAGTGCTCATGGAACATTGTGCAGGATAGATCATATCTTGGGTCACAAATCAAGTCTTGGTAAATTTAAGAAAATTGAAATTGTATCAAGTACCTTTTCCAACCACAACGCTATGAGACTAGATATCACTTACTGGAAAAAATCTGTAAGAAATACAAACACACAGAGGCTAAACAATACACTACTTAATAACCAAGATATCACTGAAGAAATCAAAGAAGAAATCAAAAAATACCTGGAAAAAATGACAATGAAAACTCGATGAGCCAAAACCTATGGGATGCAGCAAAAGCAGTTCTAAGAGGGAAGTTTATAGCAATACAATCCTACTTCACGAAACAAGAAAAATCTCAAATAAACAACCTAACTTTACACCTAAAGCAATTAGAGAAAGAATAATAAAATAAAGCCAAAGTTAGCAGAATGAAAGAAATCATAAAGATCAGATCTGACATAAAGGGAAAAGAAATGAAGGAAACAATAACAAACATCAATAAAACTAAAATCTGGTTCCTTGAGAAGGTAAACAAAATTGAAAAACCATTAGCCAGACTCATCAAGAAGAAAAGGGAGAAGACTCAAATCAACAGAATCAGAAATGAAAAAGGAGAAGTAACAATGGACACTTCAGAAATAAAAAGTATCATGAGAGACTATAGCAAGCAACTCTATGGTAATAAAATGGACAACCTGGAGAAATGGACAAATTCTTAGAAAAGCACAACCACCCGAGACTGAACCAGGAAGAAAGGGAAAACATAAACACACCAATCAGAAGGACTGAAATTGAAACTGTGATGAAAAATCTTCAGGCAAACAAAAGCCGAGGATCAGATGGCTTCACAGGCGAATTCTAACAAATATTTAGAGAAGAGCCAACACCTATCCTTCTCAAACTCTTCCAAAATATAGCAGAGGGAGGAACACTCCCAAACTCATTCTAAGAGGCCACCAACATCCTGATACCAAAACTGGACAAAGATGTCACAAAGAAAGAAAACTACAGGCCAATATCACTGATGAACACAGATGCAAAAATCATCAACAAAATACTAGTAAACAGAATCCAACAGTACATTAAAAGGATCATACACCATGATCAAGTGGGGTTTATCCCAGGAATGCAAGGATTCTTCAATATACACAAATCAATCAATGTGATAAACCATATTAACAAATTAAAGTAGAAAAATGATATGATCATCTCAATAGATGCACAAAAAGCTTTCAACAAAATTCAACACCGATTTATGACAAAAACACTCCAGAAAGTAGGCTTAGAGGGAACTTACCTCAACGTAATAAAGGCCATATATGACAAATCCACAGCCAACATTATTCTCAATGGTGAAGAGCTGAAATCATTTTCACTAAGATCAGGAGGAAGACAAGGTTGCCCACTCTCACCACTCTTATTCAACATAATTTTGGAAGTTTTATCCACAGCAGTAAGAGAAGAAAAAGAAATAAAAGGAATCCAAACCAGAAAAGAAGAAGTAAAGCTGTCACTGTTTTCAGATGACATGATACTATACATGGAGAATCCTAAAGACTCTACCAGAAAACTCCTAGTCAATGAATTGGGTAAAGTAGCAGGATACAAAATTAATGCACAGAAATCTCTTGCATTCCTATACATTAATGATGAAAAATATGAAAGAGAAATTAAGGAAACACCCCATTCACCACTGTAAGAAAAAGAATAAAATACCTAGGAATAAACCTACCTAAGGAGACAAAAGATCTGTATGCAGAAAACTATGTCACTGATGAAAGAAATTAAAGATGATACAAACAGATGGAGAGATATACCATATTCTTGGATTGGAAGATCAACATTGTGAAAATGACTCTACTACCCAAAGCAATCTACAGATTCAATGCAATCCCTGTCAAACTACCAATGGCATTTTTCACAGAACTCAACAAAAAATTTCACAATTTGTATGGAAACACAAAAGACCCTGAATAGCCAAAGCAATCTTGAGAAAGAAAAACGGAGCTGGAGGAATCAGGCTCCTGGACTTCAGACTATACTACAAAGCTACAGTAATCAAGACAGTATGGTACTGGCACAAAAACAGAAATATAGATCAATGGAACAGGATAGAAAGCCCAGAGTTAAAACCACACATATCACCTTATTTTTGATAAAGGAGGCAAGAATATACAATGGAGAAAAGACAGCCTGTTCAATAAGTGGTGCTGGGAAAACTGGACAGCTACATGTAAAAGAATGAAATTAGAACACTTCCTAACACCACACACAAAAATAAACTCAAAATGGATTAAAGACCTAAATGGAAGACCAGATTCTATCAAACTCTTAGAGGAAAACACAGGCATAACACTCTATGACATACATCACAGCAAGATCCTTTTTGACCCACCTTGTAGAGAAATGGAAATAAAAAAAAAATTAACCAATTGCACTTAATGAAACTTAAAATCTTTTGCACACCAAAGGAAACCATAAACAAGATGGAAAGATAACCCTCAGAATAGGAGAAAATATTTGCAAATGAAGCAACTGACAAAGGATTTAATCTCCAAAATATACAGACAGCTCATGCAGCTCAATATCAAAAATACAAACAACCCAATCCAAAAAGGGCAGAAGACCTAAATAGACATTTCTCCAAAGAAGATATACAGACTGCCAACAAACACATGAAAGAATGCTCAACATCACCAATCATTAGAGGAATGCAAATCAAAACTACAATGAGGCATCACCTCACACTAGTCAAATGGGCATCAGAAAATCTACAAATATCAAATGCTGGAGAGGGTGTGGAGAAAAGGAAACCCCCTTGCACTGCTGGTGGGAATGTAAATTGATACAGCCACTATGGAGAACAGTATGGAGGTTCCTTAAAAAACTAAAAATAGAACTACCATACGACCCAGCAATCCTACTACTGGGCATATATCCTGAGAAAACCATAATTCAAAAAGAGTCAGGTACCACAATGTTCATTGCAGCTCTATTTACAATAGCCAGGACATGGAAGCAACGTAAGTGTCCATCGACAGATGAATGGATAAAGGAGATGTGGCACATATATGCAGTGGAATATTACTCAGCCACAAAAAGAAACAAAACTGAGTTATTTGTTGTGAGGTGGATGGACCTACAGTCTGTCATACAGAGTGAAGTCAGAAAGAGAAAAACAAATACTGTATGCTAACACATATATATGGAATCTAAAAAAAAAAAAAGGTTCTGAAGAACCTACAGGCAGGACAGGAATAAAGACGCAGATGTAGAGAATGGACTTGAGGACATGGGGAGGGGAATGTGTAAGCTGGCATGAAGTGAGAGAGTGGCATGGACTTATATACACTACCAAATGTAAAATAGATAGCTAGTGGGAAACAGCCGCATAGCACAGGGAGATCAGCTCAGTTCTTTGTGACCACCTAGAGGGGTGGGATAACAAGGGTGGGAAGGAGATGCAAGAGGGAGGAGACGTGGGGATATATGTATATGTATAACTGATTCACTTTGTTATAAAGCAGAAACTAACACACCATTGTAAAGCAATTATACTCCAAAAAAGATGTTAAAAAAAAAAAGAAATCAATTGGATAAAGAATACTGGACCTCCAGAGAGAGAGCTGGGTCAAGTTCAGTCCTTAACACAATACACAACATTTAGTAGAATAAACTAATGACGCACACACACTCACTCACTTCTGCATAGAAAAAAAAAAAAAATGTGTTTGAGATACTTTTTTAAAAAATCCCCAGTGGCAAAGATTTTAAATAGTAAATCACAACTTTATCTGCTTTCTTTAAGAGATGTATAGAAAACCCATGCCCTGGCTGCCTGCATATCAATCATGGTTCTCCATTTAAAGCTATCCTTATATTTATGTAAGGAAATATTTTAGGCTATTATTATTAATTTAATATATCCATTATTAAAATGTGTAGATATAACTGAATACATAATTGTTTCTTACTCTAGGCATCTAAAACTATAGTTTGCTGTTGTTGTTACTGCTGTTTCTGCAGGACTCTAAGATATATATTTATATATAAAATTCATAATAACAGTTGCACTTACTATTGCACTGGAAACACATCAGGCATAAAATCAGCAAGTAAAAGAAATGCTGAGCTTTCTGGTTCTCACAGCAATAGGATGCTCATAGCCAAACTGAAAAAGGCTTATCTAAAGTTATGTGCCTTGCACTGTGAGTTGAAATTCAATAGGTTGAGGTTTTTATTGAACCGTGAGAAAACAGAGTATCCAAACTTCCATAAAACATGCTTTTTCTTAAGGCACATGTGTTTTTTTTAATCTAAGAACTGTAGCTACTGAACTGTACAATGTGAATTTAATCGGTGACATTTTCCTACAAACTAAAGACAATCAATAAATTAAATGTATAGATCAAAGTAAAATCTTCAGATTGTAGCAGTTAATATTTAAGTGCTCAATTTGAAGGTGTCCAAACTTAAAATAGAGACAAAGAGTATATACAAGACTTTCTTGGGTTTGGCATTAAAGTTATCTTCTATACTTTCAACACCAAAACCAAAATGCCCATAACATTAAAAATTGCTCCAGACTACAGACAAGCATAAGGATCTCAAAGGAGGAGATTAAGAATTTCTAGTTATGAACTATATGCTGTAAACAGACTAAGACAGAAGAGAGCTCATATTTTCATCTTTGTATCCCAGTACCTGGCATCACACACCAAAGGTGGCCTATAAATATCTGAGGGAGAATGAAGAACTTGAAAGAAACGAAGAACATTTTTGGTTGTCCATAGTACCAACCCAGCAAAATAATAATAATGACAAAAAAAATAAGCTATCAATCTGTTCAGCGTGTCATCAATACTATAAATGGAGAATCTTCTTTACCACAAAATATCCAAGAAGAGCCTTTTTCCAATGTGGTAGTTTGTACTGTGGGATGCTTCCCATCTCTTCTCAAAAAGAAAAAAAAGGTGAGAACATTTGTATACATCTGTCCATCTTCATCAAGACAGAGTCAACTAAGTAAAACAATTAGGTGAACATCAACTCTCGCTAAGAAGACGTAATGATCCTATATGTATATACTCCTTACAACAGACCTTAAATTTACATGAAGGAAAAAAAACGACAGACTGAAAGGAGAAACAAACAAATCTATATTTATAGTTGGATAGTTTAACACTCCACTCTAAGTAACTGATAGAACAAGTTGGCAGAAAATCAGTAAGGAAATAGAGGATTTAAGCAAGACTATTAACCAACTAAACCTTGAACTTTATAGAACACTCTACCCAAAAACAGCAGAATCAGAATATACTTTTTTTCAAATGCAAAAGTAATATTCTCCAAGATAGACCATATTATGAACTATCACACAAATCTTAACAAATTCAAAAGAATAGAAGTCCTATAAAATGTTCTCTCTCTATAATAAAATTAAGTCAGAAATAACTGCTGGAATGCCCTCAAACCACTTAGAAATTAACTAAAACATATCTAAAAAGCTCATGGATCAAAGAAAAAGTCAAAATAAATTAGAATATTTAGAATTGAATGAAAATTAAAATACAGCATATCCAAATTTGTTGAATGTGACTAAAGCAGCACTGAGAGAGAAAATTATAGCATTAAGTGGTTACATTAGAGAAGACGACGGGTCTTAAATCAATAAGCTAAACATCTCCCTTAAAAAGTCAGAAAAAGTAGAGCAAATTAACATATGAGTTAATATTATATAACTTACATTTTACAGATTTCAGGATATAAGGTCAATATATAAGTTAATCTTTATCCTATATATCAGCAATAAACAATTGGAATTTGAAATTATAAAAAAGAATGCCACTTATAATAGAACCAAAAAATGAAATAATTAGATATGTATATCTAACAAAATAGGAGCAGGATTTTTATGATGAACACTACACACCACTAACAAAGGAAACCAATGTATATCTGAATAAATGAAGACTTATATTGTATTCAAGGACTGGAACACCCAATACTTTTAAAGTATTAGTTCTCCCCAACTTTTTCTATAGAGTCAATGGAATACTAATCAAAATGCCAGCAAGCTGGGTTTTTTTTACACATTAAAAAACTGGTCCTAAAATTTCTATGCATAGGTAGACAAATCAGAACATATTTTAATATATAATATACTTATAATGAATTTCAAATTAGGAAACTTACTCATTTATTGATATATTCAAGGCAAATGGAGGGTAGCTGACCCTGAAAGTTAAGCTTATGCATGTGCTCTTGTATATGTGTGTTTTTTAGATGCATAATTTTTGTAATTTTATAAACACCCTCTTGATAAAACTAATTTTCCAAATGAAGAAGTTTCAGTGATGAATTTCAAATGTGATGGCTAATATGATCTTAAAAGTTCAGATGCTACAAAATGAGGGTTCTTTAATGATCAAAATTCCCAAAAACAATTTTCTAGGGTCAGTAAATATATACATTAGAGAAGCAACATGCCTATTTGAGCATTTTATGACATTTTGCAATGTGTTATAGGAAACACGTGGAATATTATTTCTCCATCATCTTCATGGATATTTTCTCTGAGTTCTTGAAGAGTCACATTAAAGGGTAAGTCTTTTTTTAAATTAATCTGTATTATGATTCAATTGGGATTTCTCAATCAGCAAGATAAAAACACCAAAGGTAGCCTAAAATGAAAGTTTATTGTCTTGGGTAGTATTAATTTCAAAGGTAAGTAGTTATTACAAAATTGGTTCAGTGGCCCAGTGATCTTAAAACCCTGAGTTACCTTCTCAGTGATTCTTTTGAGTTTTACGATCACATGGATAACTACAGTAATTCCTCTAACAATTGTAATCCAAAGCAGGAACAAGGGGAAAGGTGCAAGTCTGAAATTCTTTATGCCCATCTCTTTCTTTTTATTAAGGAGGAAAGTCTTTCTCAGAAAATTCCCCTCAGGTCTCATTCCCCTCAGTCCTAAAAGGTTATTTGCCCACCTTTAGAAACCAGGGGAGAAATGGATTGCCTAAGGGCTGACAGACCCTGAAAATAGTGCCACTCATATCCCAAAAAATTGGGTTCTGAAGAAAAAAAAAAAAGTGGTAATCAGACATGATTTCACTTATATTCATTATAATCTTTTATTTTTATATATGCTTCTCCCTCCTGCCATTGATGATTCTATCCTTAAAAATAAATGATATATGAATATGTATAGATGTGGTTTTATGAATAAGAGATATTGGAGCAATTTTGTTACTACAAAAAATCTGAAAATGCTGATTATTATCTAAACTTTTTGCCAAATAATGCAGACTCCTTTCTTAATTTTAGGCAAGTTTATTAGGGTTGAATTAATAATAACTTCTGTAATCTGTTTTCATCTGTAACACTATTGTCCTCTTTCTATTGTTAAAACCAAGACAATAGACCTCAAATGGAGTTACTTATGCTAAGCCTCATGTCATGAAACTGAGAGGAGACTTAATTACAGTTTCTGCTCTCCCAAAAATGGAATCTTAAACCAGTCAATTAGGAATCACCTAATCAGCACTAGTTGGGAAATCTGCCATCCCCTAAAGGAAAGTGACCTTGCCATAACCATTCTGCTTTTTGCCTAGCGTAACTCCCTTGTTCCCATTCCCTTCTGCATATTAAGTCTTTTGCATTTTGTACAGCTCCTCAGAGCTCTCTATCTGCTAGATTGGATGCTGTTCAATTCATGAATCATTGAATAAAGCTATTAAGATCTTTAAAATATGCTCACTTGAATTATTTTTAACATTATCCTTCTCTCCCTAGTATTCTGCATCCTTCTAATACTTTTATTTTAGTCTCCTTTCCAAATTTTTTTGGCCTTTTATTTGTCATTTTTCAATTTTGCCTACTTTCCTTCTTTTTTTCCCCTCTTTCCAGACTTTCACTTTCTCTTTCCTTCTTTTGTTTATAATCAGTAGGAATCTACCCAAGCACATGGAAGACTGAAAGATAAAGTATATCATAACAGTAGAATTCTGACTAACATTTATCCCCCTATTATACCCAATTAAATAAGATTTGAATGATATCAAATCTTGTGATTCAACTGAATTTTCAGAACACCTTCTCAGTATCTCTTGTAACACTTATAATTCTACCATGTGTCATGAAAATACAGCAAATAGCATATAGTGAATTTGGAGTTATTACATGTAATTTGTGCATATTCTCTTGTCTGATGGCTACAGTGACCACATGAGAAGCTATTCAAGTAAGATCTTATGGCTTGTCCAATGATTCAGTGTATACATGGCAGATCTGGAATCAATACAAAGTATGAGTTAGATAGTTTATCATTCCTACTAGATCATAAATTCATTAAGGGCAGATACTGTTACCAGATGTCTTTTTCATAACTACAATATCTAACACAGAAATCAATAACTGATTTTTGAACAGATAAAGGAGTAATTGAATGAAAACAGTAAGTCCCCTACATACGAACCTTCAAGTTGCAAACTTTCAAAGATGCGAACGTGCATTTGCATGTCCACTCATGTAAGTTAGTTCACATGTCTGGCATACATTGTCACATGCATGTATCCTCTACAAGTGGTTGTGCTTTTGTGTACTGTACAGAGTACAGTAGTCCAGTATCTTTATTTCAAGCCCAGGATGTCTGGAAGCAAGCATAAAAGCAGCAGTGATGTAGCTGGTACTGCTAAGAAGCGCCAAGTGATAACGATGGAAACAAAAGTGATAATAATTGAGAGAGTAGAGTGAGGCGAAAAGATGGTAGATGTCGCTTGTTCTTAACATGAATCATTCAACCATCAGCACGATTCTAAAGAATAAGGACAAGATCGTGGAACATGTAAAGTCTGCTGGGCCGATGATGTTGACAATAATATTGAAGAAGTGTGGAATAGTGATGGAGGAGATGGAGAAACTTCTCAGTGTGTGGATGCAGGATCAGCATCAGCGTCAAGTCCCACTCAGCTTAATGCTGATTGAAGAGAAAGATAAAAGCCTTTATGAAGACTTGAAGAAGAAACACGGCAAAGGATCAGAGGCCACATCTTTTTTTTTTTTTTTTTTTTGCGCGCGGTACGCGGGCCTCCCACTGCCGTGGCCTCTCCCGCCGCGGAGCACAGGCTCCGGACGCGCAGGCCCAGTGGCCATGGCCCACGGGCCCAGCCGCTCTGCGGCATGCGGGATCCTCCCGGACCGGGGCACGAACCCGTGTCCCCTGCATTGGCAGGTGGACTCTCAACCACTGCGCCACCAGGGAAGCCCGAGGCCACATCTTTTAATGCCAGCCATGGCTGGTTTCATCAGTTCAAGGCTAGAGCCAACCTTCACAATGTAAAAGTAAGTGGAGAGGCAGCAAGTGCAGATATGGTAGCTGCCCGGGAATTTACTGAAACACTTCAAGAAATTATCGATGAAAGCACATATTCACCTGAACAGGTTTTTAATGTGGATGAGACAGGACTGTATTGGAAGAGGATGTCAGACCAAAGTTACATCAGTAAGAAGAAAAAGTTGATGCCAGGCTACAAAGCAGCAAAGGATAGGCTAACTGTGTTGTTTGGTGGCAATGCTTCTGGTGATACGAAGCTGAAGCCTCTCTTAGTTTATCATTCAGAGAAACCAAGAGCCCTTAAAAACATAGCCAAGGGCTCTCTTTCTGTTATGTGGAAGAGTAACCCCAAAGCCTGGGTTACACAGGCTATTTTCCAGGACTGGTTTTTCTACCACTCCATCCTGGAGGCTGAGAAATATTGCTTGCAGAAGGATGTCCCTTTCAACATTCTTTTGCTGCTCGACAATGCTCCGGGCCACCCCTCATTCATGGACGACTTTCATCCCAACGTCAAAGTAGTGCATCTGCCACCGAATACTATGTTGCTTATCCAACCTATGGACCAGGGAGTTATAGCGACCTTCAATAAATATTATTTATATCACATTTTTCGTCAGGCAGTAGAGGTGAGTAATGAAACAGGAACAACCTTGCAACAAACAATTTTGGAAGGACTATAATATCTACAAGGCCATAAAAAACATTGACTTTGCTTGGCGTGAGGTTATAGCCATCACCATGAATGTGAAGAACCTTTGCCTGCAGTTTGTTCATGATTTTCGTGGATTTGAGAAGGTGGATGAAGAGTCCAAAATGTCTTCAGCAACGTAGTGACCTTCAGAGAGAAGCTGGAGCTAGATCTGCAAGAGGACGACTATATTGAACTCCTTGCTGTGCAACACGAGGAGCTTACTAATGAAGACCTGATGGAATTGGAGGCCCAGAGAAAGGACGAAGAGAGACAAGGGGTAGAAGAAGTAACTGAAGAACTGAAGAGATTCATGACGCAGGAAATGGCAAGGGGATTTTCTTTATTTGAGGAGGCACTGCTAGGTTTCGAGACACAGGACCTGAATGTAGAATGGTACACAAAGGTTGCAGCAGAAGTTCCGAATACAATCCCGTGCTATCAAGTCATCCATGATGAGAAAAAAAGAGCTACTACCCAGACATCGCTGGATCATTTTATCAAGAGGGTAGATAGAATTGAATCCAGCAAGGAACCAGAACCTGTGCCATCAACATCAGGCGTGAGTGAAATGGCAGCTTGCCCTCTGTCTCCTATTGCTGACAATCCTTCAGCTCTACCATCTCCCACCTCCTTGCCCTCCTCCAGTCAGTAACTCTTCTTGCTTGTTCACTCGATGCCAACCCCTGTATGCCAGATGTTGTACTGTACTGTAAGATTAAAATATTTTTTAATTTTTTGTGTTTGTTTTTTATGTAGTATTTGTGTAAAAAGTATTATAAAGCTATTATAGTACAATACTATGTAGCCGGCTGTGTTAGTTGGGTACCTAGGCGAACTCTGTTGGACTTAGGAACACATTGGACTTACGAACGCACTCTCAGAACAGAACTCATTTGTATGTAGGGGACTTACTGTAATGTAAAGAATTTTTTGTTATTCAGAAGATAGACATATATGTGAAGCATAAGATGTGCTCTACAGTTGCAAAGCCTAAATATAAAGTTATAAATATGAACAAAAGATAGAAAACAGTATTAAACTTCTGAAAACTAATGAGTTCATTTTCTGGGAAGAAATTATGCAAATCACAAATGTTTAACAGCAAAAGACCCATGGAAGTAATAACCTAGAAAAAAATTACTGATCTTAGACAAGCCACAAGAAGAGACAATACCATGGGTTATGGACTGTCTTTTAATGAGTAAGCCTGATGAGATGACCTGTGATGTTCTAGTCACGGAGTCTGAGAAATTTGAAGCTAGAAATAACCTGAGGCAATTCTGGTACATTTCTGAAGTAGAAAGTTGTCTATGTTCCCATAGCAGAGAGTGTAACAAAGGGGAAAAAATTAAAAAAAAAAAAAGATAACAAGCTAATTAAGCAAAAGAGGGAACTGATTGAACTAAAATGATCAAAATAGAGTTTGGCTAAGTTCTTGATGAAGAAAAGACAGCATGCCATTCCTAGGGAGAATAATTATATTGCCTTGTATAGCAGAGAGCAAAGGAGCCTGAAACTAGATATTGTAACATGATATTAAACTTTTAATAATGAGCATAACTTGGCTGTGTCACACGGCTTATGTAACGTTTTAACCTTTTCAGGTACATTTTCAAATATTCCTGGACAGGCTAGATGAATATTTTTTACATATACAATGTTCCTCCAAACCTCAAAACCAATATATAAAATATATTAAAATACAAACTTAAAACTCTCAGTTCAGAGTATGACTCTGAAACACAGTGCATTTCTTTGCTGATGACAATACTCATAGAGCATTATTTTAAATATTTACCAGAAGTACTGTATTGGACCATTCTAGCTCCTTTGCCCCCAACATCTTGTAGATTCTTCTGTAATCCAGCATTTGATATTTGTTCTGATAGGCCCCATTACAGCCTCCAACATATCTCCCTTTTCTGTATCAATTAAGTGCAAGCTGAGCTCCTAACTAGAGATCACATGATCATACACAGAGATCAGAGTTTTATGATCTGGGAAATAGAAACACTCAGTTTTCCTCCTAATGTTCTCTGTATCACAGCCTAACTCACAGAGAATTATGCTTACTGCATCAGTATTTAAGTAACAATTTTTTAAGAAATTAAAGACATCATTCATTTAAGAAATTAATAATTTGTTGGGAAAACAAGCACACTTAAAACAATATCAAGCGTCACAAGGTCCCTCTCCTTGAAGTAGGTTGTGGTAGCAGCGTGGGATAAGCATCGGCCAAAATTTCAAGCTCACCTCTGCCAGTTGCTAATTCTCTGACCTTGGGCAAAACCCTCAACTTATCTGAGTTTCAGCTTCCTTGATTTATAAATGAAGATTGTAACATAGATGGTGTTTCCTGTGGCTACATTTTTCTTGGTTGTGTGGTATCCAAGATTGGTCCCCCATTCTCCTGGAAATTCTTCAAGTTACCTTAGGTATGAATTATAGTGACAGTGAGAATAGAAAAGCAGAGAAAATATGAGTATAAGAGGCTTTTTGAAAGAAAAGTGACAGAACATAATGACTAATTAAAAAAGAGAATGGGTGTCAGTGAAAGAAATTCACCCCAAGCTTAAAATTACTACTCTAAGTCTAGGAGAATCGTGTCTCATTGACAAAGCCAGGGAAGTTATATATAAAGGATGGTAAATGGGGATTCAGGAAGGAAGAAGATATGTTCTAATATGAGTCTATTCATTTGAATAGGTTTAATTTAAAATATAACATGAAAGTTTAGAAAAACATTTGCTGAAGAGAGTTAAACCTGTGTATAGCAATTTCTTTTGTATAGCCGTTTCTTTTGGATGAAGAAACATCATAATAAGAATAGTCACCACATAACTATTCTCTCCGAAAGTTAAATCAAGAGTATATAATTTCCACCTACATTATAACATATCCCTAGTTAGGTAAGTTTATTTCTCTTTATTAAATTGACAATGATTGTCCTCAACTCAGCTTTGGAAACACAATACATTGATTAAGGGAGAGAGTGTACAAATATTGTTAAAATACATAAGGTAACTCTGGTTCATATACATGAGGCAGTAAATTTTTGCAAAATATATTTGTTTCATGGTGGCATATGAAAATAAAAATATATATTATCACTATTGAATTTGAATGCAACACATTGATTCATTAGAGTTTGTGATATTAAATTCAATGTAGGGTGTGGTACAGGGACAAAATACATAATATTTAAGACATGAGATTCAAGGAAGGAAAAGATTTAAGAAACAACTGTATTCTGCCAACTAAAATACACATCCAGGCTTTCTGCTTCCTTTGTTGGCATTCAAATTCCAACAGGGGCCAAATAAAATTACTCTTTGATTAGCCACGTGAGAACTCATTTTTACCCATAATTAGGTGTTCGGATGTTGTAAAACTGGAATCTGAGAAATGTCAATACTGCTAATCAAGATGCTGAATTCATATTGATCCACTTAAAATAATTTAAGATTTCTCATTACAATAGATGTACCACTGTATGCCCTTTCAGGAAACCCATAAAGCCATGGTTTTAAAAATTCTGAACATGCTGCTTTTTTACATAGAATATCCTACACACCCAACTTCTTCCTTCTAACTTGCAACTACCTTCACATCTCAAGACATAAATCCTCTCCTCTAGGTAGCCTTCCCACACACCTGCCATGTGAGGTAGTAATTCTCCCTAATTACTTACATGATTCCCTGTGTTCACAAATATGGGGGCACTTACAATGCTGCTTTATAGCGTTTATTTTTTTGGTCCAGCTATAAACCATAAAATCCTCAAACACGGACAGGAATTTGGATCTTGCTATGCTCAAGAAAGTAAATTAATATAATGAATTAGTGGTTGATCAGAGTAACTATTGGAGTAGTGAATAAAGAATCAACAGGTTTTGTGCATGACTTCAGACACTTGTTTTTTCTGTTCACATCATTGGTCCCCATATCTAGAAGAGTGCCCATTATTAATTATGTTTTTTCAATGAATAAATGAAGCATGAATGAATGGATATGAATAAGGAAGAGGGAAGAGCTATGACTGATATTACCACCTTCTTTTATACTGCCAGGAGACACAGGTGTTTAGAATTTACATAGAAATTGTCAATCCCAAAACTCTTTGGAAAAGAGGTTTATTAGTTAATAGATTGCTGTGTTTCAGTCTATTTAAACCAGGAGGAAATTTTTTTTTTTGAGGAAGCATTTTATTTTATTTTATTTTTTACATCTTTATTGGAGTATAATTGCTTTACAATGGTGTGTTAGTTTCTGCTTTATAACAAAGTGAATCAGTTATACATATGTTCCCATATCTCTTCCCTCTTGCATCTCCCTCCCTCCCACCCTCCCTATCACACCCCTCTAGGTGGTCACAAAGCACTGAGCTGATCTCCCTGTGCTATGCTGCTGCTTCCCACTAGCTATCTATTTTACGTTTGGTAGTGTATATATGTCCATGCCACTCTCTCACTTTGTCACAGCTTACCCTTCCGCCTCCGCATATCCTCAAGTCCATTCTCTAGTAGGTCTGTGTCTTTATTCCTGTCTTACCCCTAGGTTCTTCATGACATTTTTTTTCCTTAAATTCCATATATATGTGTTAGCATACAGTGTTTGTCTTTCTCTTCCAACTTAGGTTGGAAACAACCTAAGTGTCCATCTCCTGGCTATTGTAAATAGAGCTGCAATGAACATTTTGGTACCCAGGAGGAAATTTTTAAAAGAGCAACACGATGATCTTTTTACTGCTCCTGTTCCCTCCTTCCTCTCTCATTGGTCAAGAATATAGTTCTCAAGCATTCAGTTTAATTAACACTTTGCTCAAGGGCTTGATTTTTTGAAGTCCCTTGTCTCATATGGGATTCCTGATTTACCTTTCTGTTAGGGACCAATTTAATTTACCTGAAATGTTTACACAGTTAGTGTGTATTTCAATTTCTGTTTGCTTTGATAATTAAATGTTACCTACCTGTAAATGCTTCTATTCAAAGTACTAATTTGAATAGCTCCTCTTAATGCAGTACTTTAGGTGTTTTGCTTTCAAATACCACTTATACACAGTATTGTATGTTATAAAACTTGAATCCAGCATTCTGAGAGCTGGTTAATCCTATTTATTTAAGAAACTTCGATAGCTTGCATTTAAATTACTCTTGATTTACTGCTATTTTGATAAGGCTTTGTAATGTCAAAAGTCAGAAGCTTTTAAGCTTGTTTTAAATGAAGTTCAATTTGAGGAAAAATGGACAATTAGCTTAACTATCCCATATTCTTCAGAGCAATGCTTCCAGTTTTCAAGTAACCCAGCTCAACCTTATGAGCCTGTAAGATGATATCTGACCTTCAGTAAATAAAACTGCACCATAATCAAGACTTCTGAAACTTTACAAGCTAGTTTTTATTGTATTTCCAAGTTATCACAGGTGACTGGAGTTAATAATCAAATGATCTCTAACGGTTGTTGTGAATATATCTCACTTCATACAAGTCACCTGCCTCATACACAGTTGCTATTTTGAATGACTTTCTTTCTAAGTCAAACCTATTTGGTTCATTTTTCTCCCAATAACGCTTGTTTCCTTTATTGACTATATATCAACTTCCCTACAAAAATTACCATCTGAAGCTTTGAATCTTTGAGTTTAATGTTTGCTTCATGTAGCATCTGTTGACATTTGATTTATGATTTGCACATTGAGAACTTCAAGCCATAATAGATAAGACATTCATTTCCTAGGTCTTCCCAGATTGGTCAGTTAGTTTAAAATGCCCTTAAAAAACACAAACAAATGTTTGTGAATCAAAAACAAATGAACTAGCTTGAGATAATGTCTGTTCCGCCTCAGAAGCAAAAGTTACAATTTTAAAAATTGCCTCTAGCCTGCAAGTTTTAAAATTTTAACAAAATGCCTGGAATCCAGCTGCATGCTTAACTTGCATCTCTCTCCACATTCTTCCAGCTGAATATGTTCCACATGTAAATATATATTTCCTAATGGAAGCACCAAAGAAATACTAAGAATGGAAAGGTCCATAGGTCTCAGTAAGGATCACAACATTGCTTAGGAACTTAAACACTTTAAATAGCTGGTTTCTACTCATCTTAATTCTGTTTTTCAGGGCTGTGAAACTACTTCTGAATAGAGTAGATGATTCAATTTATAAAATAAACTAGGGTGCAGTTTATACCTGAGTATCTTCATGACACTCAAAATCACATCCATGAAGAAAGAAACCAACCACTATGATTTCAATAAAGTTTGGTCATCAAATGAAGCTCAAAGAAAGCAGAGTGAGGAGTGGTAATTTGTGGCCAGTAGTTCATTTGGTTAAACGTTGAATAAGAAAAGTCAAGGTTGCCATTTCAATGTCCTAATTATTTGAGAGAATTATGCAGAGAATAAACTTGAAGCTTTGACTTTCAACTGAATTCCTATCTCAGTCAAGTTACTTGAAAATTATATTCTGACACCTAAGGAGAAACAAACAAAAGGGTCTGTATTATTCAACATAAACTACCTTTAAAAAAAAAAAAGAGGCCAAAAAGAGGATATGCACACACATATCCTCAAAACTAATCTTCCTGCTAGAAACAGCTACAAATACTGGATTTAGAAAAAGAGTTTTGTTTTACTTTACAAGAATGCAAGGGATGTCCTCAGAGGCCAAAACCAAAATGAAAGCAGTAATCTAGAGAGTTAAGCAAACTCTAAAGCTGCTGGCTACTTTGAAGTCACCTGATAATCTTTGGTGACCTTGAGTCTCATTTTCGACAGCTGCACAGGAGATGGGAGACAGGAAACAAAGCAAGCCTGGGGCCTACCCTTGGAGTGGAGGGTGTTAGATTAGAAGACTCCCAAATAATAAAGTGTTGCATCTTAGGGAAAAGCACAGCAGTATCTAGGTTTTATACATATTCCTAGTCTGTTAGAAGACAGAGTGTTTCACATTTTTCTTTACTTCACTATCCAATGATTTAATTTTAAGAAAAATGCTTTATTTAGGGAAATTAATGAAAAGGACAAAGAAGCTATGTCTGCTATAATTATATTGTATCATTATTGCTTATTAGAAGGAAAAGCTGCCTTTGCTATAGATTAGAATTTCCTCTTTTCAGAATATAGGTTTTTCTTCTTTCTTCCTAGTCTGTCTACTGCTCTGTAGCATACGATCTCCAAACTTAGTGTTTTAAAGCAACAACATTTATCTTGCTTACAAATCTGCAATTTGGGCAGAGCTTGTCAGGGACAGTTCATTTCTGTTCCACTTGGCATCAGCTGGCATACCTCAATGGCTAGGTACTAAAATCATCTGAAATATCATTCACTCAAACATCTGGCAGTTGATGCCAACTGTTGTCTGGGACCTTATCTGGGGCTGATTGCCCTAACACTTATACATAACCTCTCCATGCAGCTTGGGCTTCCTGACAACATGGTGGCTGGGTTCTATGAGCAAGCATTCTGAGAGAGACACACACACACAGAAGCTGTAATCCATTTTGTGACACAGCCTTAGAAGTCAGGTGGTGCCATTTCTGCAACACTGTATTCACCTAGGAAATCAAAATACTCTTCTAGGTTCAAGAGGAAGGGAGAAGAAACGTACTCCACCTCATAATATGAGTGTGGCAAAATTCCAGGACAGTGGGACTTCCCTGGTGGCACAGTGGTTAAGAATCTGCCTGCCAATGCAGGAAACATGGGTTTGAGTCCTGGTCTGGGAAGATCCCACATGCCGCGGAGCAGTAAGCCCATGCACCACAACTACTGAGCCTGTGCTCTAGAGTCCATGAGCCACAACTACTGAAGCCCACGTGCCCAGAGCCCATGCTCCGCAACAAAGAGAAGCCACTGCAATGAGAAGCCCGCGCACCACAACAAAGGGTAGCCCCGGCTCGTGGCAACTAGAGATAGCCCGTGCACAGCAACAAAGACCCAAACAGCCAAAGTTTAATTAATTTTTTTAAAAAATTTCCAGGATAGTAAGAGTACACAGGACCAAAAATCTTGCTAAGGCCATTTTGAAAGAAATGTAGTCTGCTATATTTCTCAATCTTATTACAGAATAGCTATTATATTTGTTCAATGCATAAACAAAACAGAGGAGGAAAGAAGCCGAGAGAGAATGTTTGTTGGGAAATGGTTAGCCAGAAAGTTTAAGTTCAATACTTGCTTAACTGGATGCCCCAGAAGTGGCCCCTCATCTTCCTCTTCTTAGCACTAACACTCTACAAATGTTCCAGCCAATATCTAGCTTCAGAGGGAGGAGTTCTTCCTGTCATCTTTGTTTGCTGCCAGGTGGGCAGAAAGTGCAGGGTCCTGTCAGGGAGTAATCATGAATGCTTCATATGTTCTTTCTAAGAGTCAAAGGGGAGTTCTTACAATGTGATGAAGACTGTAACAGGAAAATTTCACCATTTATGTTGTTTTAAAACTAGTTTAGAGGTTTTTTTTAAAGACTAGGCTAAGGCCATGATAATCAAGAAGAAGGGGTGCAGAAAAGAAAGATATAAAATATGGGGCAAGGGATTATCACAGGGACTGAAACTGTGAAAGCCCAGATAGATCACATTCCCCTATTTAAACAACTTTCCATCAGCAAACACACTACATAACAGCTTCACATTCCTGTGTCTCTTCATGTCTTGTTAGCCTAGCATTCTGTGAAGCTGTAAGAGGAAACAATAAGAAAGTGATCTTAGTCATCTTAAAACATGAATATTCTCCATTCTAAATTTATTTCCATGTTAATCAATTTCTAAATAGAAAAGAATTTACCCTTATTAAAATATTTTATGGAATTCTCACAGAGGTAGAAGAAACATTTGAGGGAGGAGACCATAGTAATCCTTCCATTACCTCCTGAAACGGTACCTAAAAGGCAGTTGCCCCAGAGTTAGTGTAGGGGGTCATGGGGAATGAAGAGAAGTAAGCTCATTCCTGATGACACAGAGGGCAACTATGAGAACATTTCCCGAATCATCACATAGCAACTTTAGCACTGGAGACTAAAACAGCTAATGGCCTAGGCTTTTCTGCTATTTACAATTCCATCTGAGAGAAAGCATATCCTATCTGCCTAGTATTTTTCCCTTTCCGTTTCTATATTTCTTAGTTGCTTGTTTTAAAGTATCAGGCAGACAAACATGCTTCTCTGTCTAAAAGAGCCTTTTTAGAATGACTGGTTAAAAATGATTTTAGCTCAAAACCCAAATAAGGCGACATTCCAAAGTGACAGTGAGAAGATGGACTGGAGGAGCATGGAAATGTTAAGGATAAGCCTCGTGTTCCCCTGTTCCACTGGGTAAAGCTTCCCTGGTTCCTCATGCCTCAATCCATGACACTTATTCTGCTCTGGTTCTTTTAAATTTCAGTCCCACTCATGGAAACTCTCTTCTCTTTTTACCTTTCTTCCCTTCTCTTCAGTAAAACTATCAAAATTAGACTAGTGTTACTGTCACCAAAGATTTCCTTCCAATAAAGAGCTAAAGCAATTTTCCACTGAAGTGTTTCCATCATTGTATTACGTAATGCATCTAATGAAATCAAGTAATCAGCTGCAAGCATAAAGAAAACACACTGTGCATAAAGAATTCCAGCAAATGTTGATGCTAAGTGAGATTTCATCTGAACACATGGGTGAAAGCTTCTTCTAGCACTTGGGGTGCAAGGAAGCCCTAAAACAGAAGTGTGAATTAGGTGGAGTTTCTTTTAGCTAATTCACCGCAACCACTCTCAGTGGCCTCAACCCCTCTCAAGCACTCAAAGCTGTCACCTCATGGTTGGTTGCTTTGAATTGTCCATAGTGAAACTTAAAATACTATTCCTCTCATCCACCAAAACTTCACCTCTACCTCCTCTTCTCTGAAGCCCTACCCCTGACCTTAACAGCCTAATATATTATTTCTTGCTGGGATCTTAGTCCCTATTAATGATTAAATGATTTCTCACCACCATTAAAATAAGGATTTCTAGAACTGATACTTTTATTCATTTAAGCAGACTGGAGTTTGGAACAATTAGTTAGAAGACCATGTGGCACAGTTCAAATCACATTGGGCTAAAAACAGCCTGGTCTCTAACAATAAGTGCAGTCCTATTCACACTTCACTGTATCACAGAAAAGTGAATAAACTAGTCTTTCCAAGCACACTGTCCCATTACTACTGACTCTGCACTACTGTAAATCAAGTAAGGTGTTGCTTTTGACACATTTACATCTATACTGCAGTCACTTTGGCTACTCTGCCAGTACAGAAATTTCCATTATTCTTGTATTCAGCTTGACCTGGCATTACTGTCTATGCCACTAACCAGTCTCTCTGTGTCTACCATTCCCCATTACACTCCACTCAACACAGCAGCCAGAGTTTTCCAGATGAAAATGAGATCATGTTACTTCTCTGCTCAAAGCACTACAGTTGTTCCCATGTCATCAGAGTCAAAACAAAGCACACAAAGCTACAAAATCTAGCCTCTCCCACTCCCCACCACACCCCACCATTTTCTTGCAGGTCTTATCCCCTTGCTCACTTCCCTCCAGATAACCTAGCTTCTTTACTGTTTCTGGAACTATCCAGGCACACTCCCATCTCAGGGCTTCTGCACTTGCAGCTTTCTCTTCCTGACACTCCCTTCCCCCAGATAGCCACATGGCTCACTTTTCCTCCATGGACATTTTGCCTTCTCAGAAAAGTATCAGATTACCCTATTTAAATATGCAACTACCTAAGCCCTCTTACCTTGCTCTAGTTTTTCCCATAGTGTTTATTTTCTTCTGACATACTATAGATTTGGTTTATTTAGTATGTTTATTTCTGGTTTTCCTCTACTTGAAAGTAAATTTCAGGGAAACAAATTTTTGTCAATTTTCTCCTCCAGTAACTCCAGTGCCTATAAAACAGCCCAACAAATAGTTGGTACGCAACAGATTTATGTATAATTAATGGATAAACAAAGGTTTCGGTATATCCTTTTCTTATTTCCTATCTTCAAGTTCCCTAAGAAAGGAAGTAAGCCCTATTTGTGTTGCAAAATTAATGTCAGTTATACATATGGACTGTGGTCAGTTCTATGGTTCAAAACAAATCTTGCTCCATCATGTGGTAAGAGATTTGAAAGTACATTATTATCTCCCCAACAGCCTGTGCTCACCCAGTGCAATATGAATATATTGTATGTCCTGGGCTTACCTAACATGATAACACTATGTCTGGGCACAACGTCTTCTCTCTAAATGCCAATGCAATTTATGAGTCCGGCAAAGCTCAATGGATTTGGGTCATAAGAAATTATTTGAAAATAAGCATGCCTGGGTGATTTAGCCCCTTAATATCTTGTTTAAATATTTGCTTCATAATATACTGACATGAAACTGTGACAACGCAGTCACAGATGTGCAAACAGATGTGGATATATACTGTGGTCCTCTGAATCCTTTTGGTATCATAGTCCTGTAGTAAAATCTTTCAGTCATATTGTTCATTGGTTGCTTGTTGGGCTTTAATTCACAAAATCAAAGAGTTTTATACAAACTTGCACTGAGTGGTATGTAGGATTGTGAGGAAAGGCAGAAGACCCAGAATTGTCCATTGATATTCAGGGTTTCCAAGGTGAGTCCCACCATGCATTTCTGCCTAATTACAGGAGGCACTTCTTTATTTCGCTGAGTTCAAAGACCACTGTCACAGGGATCAGTCTTGCTCGTACAGATTTTCAAAAGCATTCACTCTGGATATATACACTGACATTACACACATATAACAGAGCTGTGATTTGCTCTCTAGGCCATTCACACCTTATTCTACTGCTTTTTCACAGAAATGGATTAAGAGGGCAAAATCTATACCTGCGCCAACACATATAAAAGGAAATCAAAGGGGAACTGAAAGCAGACACTGAATATATCAGATTCCTTTTAGGCATGATGCCCAAATTCAGCAGAACCACTCCTTAAATTCCTTTAGACCTGCACTGAGGATGCCTTCCAGCTCAAAAATTCTACACTTCACTGATTATTATCAGACCCTCAGGATACTGATGTAAACTAATTTGCGTAGCTGAATTAGGATGAGGTTTCTGATGCTTAAACAGTGACAATTTAACGGTACAGGAAATATAGGACAGGAGGACTAACCTGGTGGGAAAGAGCTTATTCTGTCAGGAGTTTATTTAAAAAAAAAAAAAAAAAAAGGAGCAACTTTGCTCAGGTCCAAGCAACTCAAATTTCCCGAGGCTGCCAGCCCTGCACCATCCAGAGGGCATGGTCACAGGAACAGAATAAAAGATCCAAGGAAGAAACAAGGAGCACAAAAGATAGCAGGGACAGGCCAAGTGAGAGAAAATAAAGGGTGATGTTCCACTACTACATGGACAATAGTACCTACTTCAATTGCTTTATCTAATTAAGTTAAAAGTTAGTGTGGTCCAGCGCAGAAGTATTGGAAGCCAGAAAACTTACAACATGTAATCAAATAGTTTATGCAAGTAACTTAATTTATCTGAGCATTATTCTCCTTAACTGTGAAATCAAAGCATTGGTTCTGAAGAGTTAAATGGGTTTTGCACATCAGACGAACCTGGACTTGAATCATGCTATGGATATGTCTAATGTGTGTGTGATTTAGGGCATATTCCCTTTCCCTCTAAGTCTCAGTTTCATCGTCTGCAAACAAGGAAGAAAGAACATCTAGCTCAAACTGTAGTTATTTGGCTACAACAAAAAAGAAGACATCAAATGAAGAGGAAATAGGCAGTCTACCTGAAAAAGAATTCAGAGTAATGATAGTAAAGATGATCCAAAATCTTCAAAATAGAATGGAGAAAATACAAGAAACATTTAACAAGGACCTAGAGAACTAAAGGGCAAACAAACAATGATGAACAACACAAAAATGAAATTAAAAATACTCTAGATGGGATCAATAGAAGAATAACTGAGGCAGAAGAACGGATAAGTGACCTGGAAGATAAAATAGTGGAAATAACTACTGCAGAGCAGAATAAAGAAAGAAGAATGAAAAGAACTGAGGCCAGTGTCAGAGACCTCTGGGACAACATTAAACGCACCAGCATTCGAATTATAGGGGTTCCAGAAGAAGAAGAGAAAAAGAAAGGGACTGAGAAAATATTTGAAGAGATTATAGTTGAAAACTTCCCTAATATGGGAAAGGAAATAGTTAATCAAGTCCAGGAAGCACAGAGAGTCCCATACAGGATAAATCCAACGAGAAATACACCAAGACACATATTAATCAAACTGTAAAAAATTAAACACAAAGAAAACATACTAAAAGCAGCAAGGGAAAAACATCAAATAACACACAAGGGAATCCCCATAAGGTTAACAGCTGATATTTCAGCAGAAACTCTGCAAGCCGAAGGGACTGGCAGGACATATTTAAAGTGATGAAGGAGAAAAACCTGCAACCAAGATTACCCTACCCAGCAAGGATCTCATTCAGATTTGATGGAGAAATTAAAACCTTTACAGACAAGCAAAAGCTGAGAGAGTTCAGCACCACCAAACTGCTCTACAACAACTGCTAAAGGAAATTCTCTAGGCAAGAAACACGAGAGAAGGAAAAAACCTACAATGATGAACCCAAAACAATTAAGAAAATGGGAATAGGAACATACATATCGATAATTACCTTAAATGTAACTGGACTAAATGCTCCCACCAAAAGACACAGATTGGCTGAATGGATACAAAAACAAGACCCATATATTTGCTGTTTACAAGAGACCCACTTCAGACCTAGAGACACATACAGACTGAAAGTAAGGGGATGGAAAAAGATATTTCATGCAAATGGAAATCAAAAGAAAGCTGGAGTAGCAATTCTCATATCAGACAAAATAGACTTTAAAATAAAGACTATTAGAAGAGACAAAGAAGGACACTACATAATGATCAAGGGATCAATCCAAGAAGAAGATATAACAATTGTAAATATTTATGCACCCAACATAGGCACCTCGATACATATGGCAAATACTAACAACCATAAAAGGGGAAATCGACAGTAACACATTCATAGTAGGGGACTTTAACACCCCACTTTCACCAATGGACAGATCATCCAAAATGAAAATAAATAAGGAGACACAAGCTTTAAATGATACATTAAACAAGATGGACTTAATTGATATTTATAGGACATTCCATCCAAAAACAACAGAATACACATTATTCTCTAGTGCTCATGGAACATTCTCCAGGATAGATCGTATCTTGGGTCACAAATCAAGCCTTGGTAAATTTAAGAAAATTGAAATTGTATCAAGTATCTTTTCCAACCACAACACTATGAGACTAGATATCAATTACAGGAAAAGATCTGTAAAGAATACAAACACATGGAGGCTAAACAATACACAACTTAATAACGAAGTGATCAGTGAAGAAATCAAAGAGGAAATAAAAAAATACATAGAAACAAATGACAATGGAGACACGACGACCCAAAATCTATGGGATGCAGCAAAAGCAGTTCTAAGAGGGAGGTCTATAGCAATACAATCCTACCTTAAGAAACAGGAAACATCTCGAATTAACAACCTAACCTTGCACCTAAAGCAATTAGAGAAAGCACAACAAAAAACCCCAAAGTTAGCAGAAGGAAAGAAATCATAAAAATCAGATCAGTAAGAAACAGGAAACATCTCGAATTAACTACCTAACCTTGCACCTAAAGCAATTAGAGAAAGAAGAACAAAAAAACCCCAAAGTTAGCAGAAGGAAAGAAATCATAAAAATCAGATCAGAAATAAACAAAAAAGAAATGAAGAAAACGACAGCAAAGATCCATAAAACTAAAAGCTGGTTCTTTGAGAAGATAAACAAAATTGATAAACCATTAGCCAGACTCATCAAGAAAAAAAGAGAGAAGACTCAAATCAATAGAATTAGAAATGAAAAGGGAGAAGTAACAACTGACACTGCAGAAATACAAAAGATCATGAGAGATTACTACAAGCAATTCTATGCCAATAAAATGGACAACCTGGAAGAAATGGACAAATTCTTAGAAAGGCACAACCTGCCAAGACTGAATCAGGAAGAAATAGAAACTATGAACAGACCAATCACAAGCACTGAAATTGAGATTAAAAATCTTCCAACAAACAAAATCCGAGGATCAGATGGCTTCACAGGCAAATTCTATCAAACATTTAGAGAAGAGCTAACACCTATCCTTCTCAAACTCTTCCAAAATAAAGCAGAGGGAGGAACACTCCCAAACTCAATCTACGAGGCCACCAACACCCTGATATCAAAACCAGACAAGGATGTGACAAAGAAAGAAAACTACAGGCCAATATCACTGATGAACATAGATGCAAAAATCCTCAACAAAATACTAGCAAACAGAATCCCACAGCACAATAAATGGATCATACACCATGATCAAGTGGAATTTATTCCAGGAATGCAAGTACTCTTCAATATACGCAAATCAATCAACGTGATACACCATATTAACAAATTGAAGGAGAAAAACCATATGATCATCTCAATAGATGCAGAGAAAGCTTTTGACAAAATTCAACACCCATTTATGATAAAAAGCCTCCAGAAAGTAGGCACATAGGAAACTTTCCTCAACATAATAAAGGCCATATATGACAAACCCACAGCCAACATCATCCTCAATGGTGAAAAACTGAAAGCATTTCCACTAAGATCAGGAACAAGACAAGGTTGCCCACTCTCACCACTATTATTCAACATAGTTTTGGAAGTTTTAGCCACAGCAATCAGAGAAGAAAAGGAAATAAAAGGAATCCAAATCAGAAAAGAAGAAGTAAAGCTGTCACTGTTTGCAGATGACATGATACTATACATAGAGAATCGTAAAGATGCTACCAGAAAACTACTAGAGCTAATCAATGAATTTGGTAAAGTGGCAGGATACAAAATTAATGCACAGAAATCTCTGGCATTCCTAAACACTAATGATGAAAAATATGAAAGTGAAATCAAGAAAACACTCCCATTTACCATTGCAACAAAAAGAATAAAATATCTAGGAATAAACCTACCTAAGGAGACAAAAGACCTGTATGCAGAAAATTATAAGACACTGATGAAAGAAATTAAACATGATACAAATAGATGGAGAGATATACCATGTTCTTGGATTGGAAGAATCAACATTGTGAAAATGACTCTACCAACCAAAGCAATCTACAGATTCAATGCAATCCCTATCAAACTACAACTGGCATTTTTCACAGAACTAGAACAAAAAATTTCACAATTTGTATGGAAACACAAAAGACCCCGAATAGCCAAAGCAATCTTGAGAACGAAAAACGGAGCTGGAGGATTCAGGCTCCCTGACTTCAGACTATACTAGAAAGCTACAGTAATCAAGACAGTATGGTACTGGCACAAAAACAGAAAGATAGATCAATGGAACAGGATACAAAGCCCAGAGATAAACCCACACACATATGGCCACCTTATCTTTGATAAAGGAGGCAGAAATGTACAGTGGAGAAAGGACAGCCTCTTCCATAAGTGACGCTGAGAAAACTGGACAGGTACATGTAAAAGTATGAGATTAGATCACTCCCTAACACCATACACAAAAATAAGCTCAAAATGGATTAAAGATCTAAATGTAAGGCCAGAAACTATGAAACTCTTAGAGGAAAACATAGGCAGGGCACTCTATGACATAAATCACAGCAAGATCCCTTTTGACCCACCTCCTAGAATAATGGAAATAAAAACAAAAATAAACAAATGGGACCTAATGAAACTTCAAAGCTTTTGTACAGCAAAGGAAACCATAAACATGACCAAAAGACAACCCTCAGAATGGGAGAAAATATTTGCAAATGAAGCAACTGACAAAGGATTAATCTCCAAAATTTATAAGCAGCTCATGCAGCTTAATAACAAAAAAACAAACAACCCAATCCAAAAATGGGCAGAAGACCTAAATAGACATTTCTCCAAAGAAGATATACAGACTGCCAACAAACACATGAAAGAATGCTCAACATCACTAATCATTAGAGAAATGCAAATCAAAACTACAATGAGATATCATCTCATACCAATCAGAATGGCCATCATCCAAAAATCTACAAACAATAGATGCTGGAGAGGGTGTGGAGAAAAGGGAACCCTCTTGCACTGTTGGTGGGAATGTAAATTGATACAGCCACTATGGAGAAGAGTATGGAGGTTCCTTAAAAAACTACAAATAGAACTACCATATGACCCAGCAATCCCACTACTGGGCATATACCCTGAGAAAACCATAATTCAAAAAGAGTCAGGTACCAAAATGTTCATTGCAGCTCTATTTACAATAGCCCGGAGATGGAAACAACCTATGTGTCCATCATCAGATGAATGGATAAAGAAGATGTGGCACATATATACAATGGAATATTACTCAGCCATAAAAAGAAACAAAATTGAACTATTTGTAATGAGGTGGATAGACCTAGAGTCTGTCATACAGAGTGAAGTCAGAAAGAGAGAGACAAATACTGTACGGTAATGCATATATATGGGGTTTAAGGGAAAAAAAATGTCATGAAGAACCTATGGGTAAAACAGGAATAAAGACACAGACCTACTAGAGAATGGACTTGAGGATATGGGGAGGGGGAAGGATAAACTGACAAAGCGAGAGAGAGGCATGGACATATATACACTACCAAACGTAAGGTAGATAGCTGGTGGGAAGCAGCCGCATTGCACAGGGAGATCAGCTCAGTGCTTTGTGACCGCCTGGAGGTGTGGGATAGGGAGGGTGGGAGGGAGGGAGATGCAAGAGGGAAGAGATATGGGAACATATGTATATATATAACTGATTCATTTTGTTGTAAAGCAGAAACTAACACACCAGTGTAAAGCAATTATACTCCAATAAAGATGTTAAAAAATAAATAAATAAATAAATAAATAAAATAAAAAATACTCAAGAAGGAATCAATAGCAGAATAACTGAGGCAGAAGAAGCGATCAGTGACCTAGAATACAGAATAGTGGAAATAACTGCCACAGATCAGAATAAAGAAAAAAGAATGTAAAGATTTGAGGACAGTCTCGGAGACCTCTGGGACAATATTTCACACACCAACATTCGAATTATAGGGTCCCAGAAGAAGAAGAGAAAAAGAAAGTGTCTGAGAAAATATTTGAAGAAATTATAGTCAAAACGTTCCCTAACATGGGAAAGGAAATAGTCACTCAAGTCCAGGAAGTGCAGAGAGTCCCATACAGGATAAACCCAAGACGAAACATGACAAGATACATATTAATCAAACTATCAAAAATTAAATACAAAGAAAAAATATTAAAAGCAGCAAGGGAAAAGCAACAAATAACATACAAGGGAATCCCCATAAGGTTAACAGCTGATCTTTCAGCAGAAACTCCACAAGCCAGACGGGAGTGGCAGGACATATTTAAAGTGAAGAGAGGGAAAAACCTACAACCAAATTACTCTACCCAGCAAGGATCTCATTCAGATTTAACAGAGAAATTAAAACCTTTACAGACAAGCAAAAGCTAAGAGAATTCAGCACCACCAAACCAGCTTTACAACAAATGCTAAAGGAACTTCTCTAAGCAGGAAACAAAAGAGAAGGAAAAGACCTACCAAAACAAACCCAAAACAATTTAAAAAATGGTAATAGGAACATACATATCGATAATTACCTTAAATGTAACTGGACTAAATGCTCCCACCAAAAGACACAGATTGGCTGAATGGTTACAAAAACAAGACCCATATATATGCTGTCTACAAGAGACCCACTTCAGACCAAGGGACACATACAGACTGAGAGTGAGGGGATGGGAAAAGATATTTCATGCAAATGGAAATCAAAAGAAAGCTGGAGGAGCAATACTCGTATCAGACAAAATGGACTTTAAAATAAAGACTATTATAAGAGACAAAGAAGGACACTACATAATGATCAAGGGATCAATCCAAGAAGAAGATATAACAATTGTAAATACTTATGCACCCAACATAGGAGCACCTCAATACATAAGGCAAATGCTAACAGCCATACAAGGGGAAATTGACAGTAACACAATAATAGTAGGGGACTTCAACACCCCACTTTCACCAATGGACAGATCATCCAAAATGAAAATAAATAAGGAAACACAAGCTTTAAATGACACATTAGACCAGATGGACTTAACTGACATTTATAGGACATTCCATCCAAAAATACCAGAATACACTTTCTTCTCAAGTGCTCATGGAACATTCTCCAGGATAGATCATATCTTGGGTCACAAATCAAGTCTCTGGGACATTTAAGCCTCTGGTAAATTTAAGGAAACTGAAATCGTATCAAGTATCTTTTCTGACCACAACGCTATGAGACTAAATATCAATTATAGGAAAAAACTGTAAAAAACACAAACATATGGAGGCTAAACAATATGCTACTGAAAAACCAAGAGATCACTGAAGAAATCAAAGAGGAAATCAAAAAATAACTGGAAACAAAGGACAATGAAAACAAGATGACCTAAAACCTATGGGATTCAGCAAAAGCTGTTCTAAGAGGGAAGTTTATAGCAATAAAATCCTACCTCAAGAAACAAGAAAAATCTCAAATAAACAACCTAACTTTACACCTAAAGCAATTAGAGAAATAAGAACAAAAAAAATCCAAAGTTAGCTGAAGGAAAGAAATCATAAAGATCAGATCAGAAATAAAGGAGAAGGAAATGAAGGAAACAATAGCAAAGATCAATGAAACTAAAAGGTGGTTCTCTTAGAAGATAAACAAAATTGATAAACCATTAGCCAGACTCATCAAGAAAAAAAGGTAGAAGACTCTAATCAACAGAATCAGAAATGAAAATGGAGAAGTAACAATGGACATTGCAGAAATACAAAGGATCATGATAGACTACAACAAGCAACTACATGCCAATAAAATGGACAACCTGGAAGAAATGGACAAATTCTTAGAAAAGTGCACCCTTCCAAGACTGAACCAGGAAGAAATAGAAAATATGAACAGATCAATCACAAGCACTGAAATTCAAACTGTGATTTAAAATCTTCCAACAAACAGAAGCCCAGGGCCAGATGGCTTCACAGGCAAATTCTATCAAACATTTACAGAAGAGCTGACACCTATCTTTCTCAAACTCTTCCAAAATATAGCAGAGGGAGGAACACTCCCAAACTAATTCTACGAGGCCACAATCACCCTGTTACCCAAACCAAAGAAAGATGTCACAAAAAAAGAAAACTACAGGCCAATATCTCTGATGAACATAGATTCAGAAATCCTCAGCAAAATACTAGCAAACAAAATCCAACAGCACATTTTAAAAGGATCATACACCATGATCAAGTGGGGTTTATCCCAGGAATGCAAGGATTCTTCAATACACATAAATCAATCAATGTGATACACCATATTAACGAAGTTAAGGATAAAAACCATATGATAATCTCAATAGATGGCATGGACATATATATACTAGCAAATATAAAATAGCTAGTATGAAGCAGCTGCATAGCACAGGGAGATCAGCTCGGTGCTTTGTGACCACCTAGAGGGGTGGGAGGGAGATGCAAGAGGGAGGGGATATGGGGATATATGTATATGTATATGTATAGCTGATTTACTTTTAGCAGAAACTAATACAACATTGTAAAGCAATTATACTCCAATAAAGATTTTTAAAAAAGACATAAAACTATTTGTCACCTATTGGATTCTTAATATTTGTTTTAAAACAAAGAGATCTTACACAATCTTGGGGAGGGGTCAGAAAGAAAATAAACTAGAATTAAATTAAGATATAAGAAAACTGTAAAATTCTACTTTTCTTTTACTTTATTATTTATTGCTTGTGATGCTATTAATCCATGCTAAATTGTACACTGTAGCAGGTGATTTTACATGCATGAGAAACATGCTGGAAGATCCCATCAGCAAGAAACTATGAGCCAAGGACAGTTTTGAAAATGGATGGGGATAAGCAGGCAGAAATAAATGGCTGGTTCACTACAGATAGGAGCCAAGAGTATAGATTACCAAGTCCAAGAGGTGTGGTGCTCTTGATTTCAACGTGAGCCAGTCTTCAGGCCCAAGAGATCTGCCCTGTGGGTGCAGGGCAGGGCACAGCTTCAGCTGGCAGAAGTTTTTAGTACAAGGAGAAACCCATGCCACAGCTGTGAATACACGTGGGTGGTTCTAAAAGAGGTAACCAAAGCAGAAGCCACCCTTGGGGTCCAAGAGCCAGGCCAGGAATTTAGGACCCCTAAGTGAGAGTCACGGCCAGACCCAGAAGGTGGCTGGATTGGGAGCTAGTCACCAGAGTCCCAAGAAAAAGTCAAGCCAGGAGACTGGGCTGTCCGTGGGGAGAACAAATCTTTTATGGCGCTCACTTATCCAAAAAGAAAGGAACTACAAAATTCCATCAGCCCATGCTCTCATTGGTTTAAGGATTAGATAGTTCTGAACCTGCAGGTGAGAGAGTTTCAGGGCCCACAGCTGTGGAAAATGGCACTGGCCCTAATTGGTAACATCTGCAGATAGATCTGAGCTCTCATTTTGCCACCAGTTGTAACACATCCCTAACATTCAGCAACCACAAATATTACCTATGACCCAGAAAGCAATCTAACCCTCTACAGTAGATGCACTATGTCAGTGAGCAGGGAATTCACTTCCACAAAGACCCAACTGAGAGGCGAAAACAGAAGAAGGAGGAGGTGAGGAGGAGATATGCTCTCAAGACATTTGCTCCTGTAAATGTGCACAAGGTATCTCTCATACTACCTCCCCTCAAGTGTCCCCCTTTGTAAGTTTTTCACAAAACTTTAGATAAAGAGGACATCTAGATTCCAAATCCAACCCACAGGCATGTGGCAGAACCTGAAGGCAGTATTTGGTCTTTCAGCCTCAAATGGAAGAGTAAATGCAGATGGAGGGATTTCCTCTGCCAACCAGAAAGCAACAAGCAGTACCATTTCCAACCAGGCAGAGGCAGCACTTAAGCCATCTTATTAAGAATCCCACTCAAGAGGAGACAGTACCTAGGCAGATACAAGGGTCCTGATTTTATCAATAGTCCCCCTGGCAGAGGGTGTGAGTGATTTGCTTCTAAATGAGATTAAATATTTCACAAGCACAGTTAGAAGAACCTAGCTGTTTACGCTGGCAGTTTTAAAAATTCGAACAATTAAATGTTTGCTTAGAAAAAAATTTAGAAACTTCATTTAGGCCTGAAGCCAGCTTTGGTAGTTTGAAACAAACATTGCTTGTTTCATTATGGGGCTCAGGAAGCAACATAAAATATTTTCCACCAAATTTGCCCCCAGGTAGTTGTAGTGAAATTCAGTCAGCAATTTCAGTATAATTTGAAAAGAAATAGCAGGAAGTTCCTTTAGCAATTAAAGACACATCTCAAAAGATAAATAAAATGGAGTTAACTCAACTCTAAAGGTAATCAATCTTGCATGGTGCTGAAAGCAGAAAAAGTAAAGTAGTAGAGGAAACAATCCACTCTAGCTCTTATATAAAGGAGTCAAGTTTCAGTGAGGGTGAAGAGTATGGAAATGTTTGGAAGGGATGACAAAACTATAATAATTGATCAGCAAGCTGAATTAAAAGCAGGGTAAGTGACTGGAAACTAAACGGGGAAGAGTTAAGGGAAATCAACAAGTCTACACACAGATGACAAAATACTAATGAGACTGATTGTTGCTGGTCCAGAGATGACCCAAGAGAGTTTATTTTTAAGAGGTTTGGACATAATCAGACCACCTCTAGTCATTATAACAGAGAGAAGTTCATCCACTCCCTATATAACGTCTTGCTCCAAGATCCTTAAAGTGGTATATGCTCATATTCCCCTGATGCCCCAGACATTCACTTCTTAACAGTGTGTAGATATAAGGCAGAGATTTGAAATCAGAGAATTGGGGTTTAAACTTAATTGTGTAAATTCCCAGTTATGTGACCTTAGGCAAATCCCCTAACCCCTTTAAGCTTTAGTTCAGGCAGGTGTTTTCTAAAGGAGACAAGATCTCCTTCATAAGAATGTTCTCAGGATTAAGTGAGGTGGAGTCAGAGATAGAAACCTATGAAATACTCATATGGACTGTTGAAAGTTCTTGAGGATATTTTATGTGCAAGTGAAAATGCTGAGCGTTTTATATATTTTTTACATTCAATTAATAAAACTGTTCTGAGATTGAGATATGTTGTCTGATTTCACATATGAAGAAAGTGAAGCTGATTTCCCAGAGTACTCTTTCTCTTTCCAAATAATAACATCCAAATCAGACAAAGACACACACACACACACACACAATCTGTTCAGGCATGGAGTCATCAGTTGTGTATATAATACCTTTAATTGTCAACAAAGGACCTCAAAATCACTAAGAATTATGAGGAAAGGAAACCAATATCCTGAGAATCTCTTTTTAATCTTGGGGCAATTCCCAATTCATCATCGCTTTTGATTTGCTTGCTTGCTTATTTATTTGTTTTTCCCTAGGAATTTGACCAATTTTTTCTCTTTCACCGATACCACCAATTTTACTGATGACTCACTTCAGTCTGTGTATAAAATAGGAACAGCCTACTATTTCTTTGCTCCTATGGAATAATTTCTGTTTCCTGTAACAGATCTAGAAAGTCCAGGAAAATAGACAAGAAGGCAACAAATAAACCCTAGACCCTCAATGTAGAGGCAGAACGGATCAAAACGCAAATCAGCCATTACAATACCCTGTGAAATAAAATAATCTTATTTTCAGAGATCTAGAGCTGTCAAATTTCCTTACAGCTGTTAAAAAGGAATCTCCAGTTTTTAAGACATTCAACTTTCAGATTCTTCCTTGTGGGGACAATCATTGCAGTATCTCTGGAAGCAGAGAAAACAGAGTTGAGTATGCTGACAGTGTCTTGGAGGAAAACCAGCTGGCTGCCCTGACAGGCACTGAGCAAGTGATAGTAAATTGGGGGAATCAACATGGTTCATGACTTGGCTGTGACCCAACCAGAGTTATTCCCATCTCACTTTATTTCTATCCTGTCTGCTCTGCCTGAAGGATATTCTCTAGCCAGTTATTAAAACGGAGCCACCATACACTGAAGTGAAGCATCTTCATTTATTACTCCCAGGAGACCAGCATTACCCAGTCTCATCAGAGTTAGTGACCTCCATGCCACCTTGAGGTCCTCAAACAGAGTAAGATGATCGAACAGAGTGGTTTAGATTCTACATCCACTCAGACACACAAGCCTTTGTTTTTGCTTTTAGTTGTATGTTTTTGGGGGGGTTTTAGAATGTGGTACATGAGCACAATTCTGAGGAATACCTCCTAGATCAACAACAAAACAAAAACAAAAATCCTTAGTGAGGCATGTGAGCTAACACCATCAACAACACCTGGGAGCTTTCTAGAACTAGAAAATCTTGAGCCCAGCTCAGACCTACTGAATCTGAATCTGTATGGCAGGAATCAGATCTTAGGAGATACTATATGTATCAAAGTTGAGAAGCTTTATGCTAGAGATTCAGACTTTAACTTAAGTCCATTGAGAATCATGCTACCAAGTTCAAGTCAAAAGGAGAAGAATGAGCTGGGAAACGATGTCAAGAGTGTCTAATACCATGGGACCCAATTAGCAGTTAGTGGGAAGCTGTAAAAAGGAAAGAATCCCCTTGATCTGATTCAGCTGATGCACTATGGCTTTTTAGTTACTGTTGCAGCCTAGGGTGGGAGGCTCTCCCTTGTGCCCTTAGCTAGGAGGCACCGCCATAAACAAATCTAGCTGCTTTTTGAAAAACATGCTTCTATCCATGCAGAGGAAGTGACATGCTACTCCTACTGCCACAGAAGGTCCACATACTCCTCTTCTACAGAGAGAGCCTGCTCCTGATGACCAGCTCCAGGATAAATCTCTTTATTCTGGCTCCCTTCACGGAGGATTTGCATCCTATCAGGATTTGGTGTGGAGGTGACTATGTTGACAGGAGCTGTGGAGGAATATTCTGGAGCAAGTGTCTTCGGTTTATAGTCTCCACAGCTGATTAATCTAAGTTGGGGCTGAGAATCAAATACGTGGCCAACCAGCCTGGAATTTAGGATAAGAAGATTCACTGAAAATGGAAGTGAAGGATTCTGTGAAAGATGCCCTGTATTCACTGCATCAATCAGTTAAAACTTTTCCTTTTTATGTTCTTTGTTACAGGAAACTGACCCCTGCAAGCTACATTTGCTAGGATTCTTTATCCACTGACTTCTAGTTAAATTGGACCAGTGGGAGGCTCTGGAAGGGAATTAGATAGGACAAAGGGGAGGGAAGCTACAGACTTTCTCCCATGGCTCCAGCATTGACTCTGGCATGGTCTCTGGCATTGACTATATCTCTTTGTGGATCAAGCACATTCAAGAAGCGCTTCTCAACATGTTTCCATCTCACTCAAGGGACTCCTCCCACACTGATTTTAGCACTTACTTAATAAAGCCTCTACTATCAGGATCCCAACGCTTTCCTGGTAGCCCTGTCCTTGGGTTCTGGGAAAACCACCTCTTCCCTTTGTCCCTCCTTCACTGGAGCTGGAAGTATCATACTATTATTGCCTCTTCAGCTCTTCCCAAACCTTTAAAATGTGTTCCTCATATTAAGTTTCTTCTACTGAACAATTTAGAATAGGTTCCATTTGACTGGCTTCACCCTGATACACTGATCTTATATTCTATAAGCTTAAGCATCAAGGGCCTCTTTGGGAAATTAGACCCAGCAGGAAATGTCATTGAAATTAACCTTCAGGTATAGAATGAGGAATTTAGAATTTTATTGCTAGAAAGAACTTTAGGCATCATCTAAGTCTGTCATTTCACAATAAGGAGCTGTTCCAAGTGCCATGCCTAGTCTCACACAGTTCTTAAATGGCAATGCCAAGGCTAGTTCTGTCCATGTCCAGAGTATTTCCATTATTCCATATTTCTTCTGTGGTATGTTTACCTGTTTGATACCAAACTCTGCACACAGATATATATTTCAGTGCTACTGGCCAAAATTATCTTAGAGGAATTAATAAGCAATTTTATGGCTCTATCCTTTCTTTATATATATACAATTTTTTACCAAATTTGTAGAAGCCTATTAAATATAGTGGAAATTAACAACGGGAACATATATGAATAATATGAGAGGTATTTATTTTCATATAAATGAAGATAGAAGCGACTTATAGAAGAGGTCACAAAAAATGACATAAGAGTAAAAAGGAGCATCAGGATTCTAAGATAGCCTAATTAATGATAATTCCCTAAAGGTGGGGTTGAGGAAGGAATATGACTTTATAATTGACTAAATATGACAGGCAAGAATTTAGCAAAGCAATAATATCACAATGTAATATGAGATTTTCAAAAAATAATGCAAGAATATATTTTTTAAGAGGGAAAGACATTGGTGAACGAACACCCTAAGTTAATGGAAAATAAATATTTACATTCTTGTATTAGACATGATGCTCTAAAAGTTGCATAAAATCACCAAACTGAAGGGCTCAATTTAGGGCAGAGATCAATAGACAATATAAGAAAAAAGCAGGATAAGATCCTTTGAGTAAATTTCTGGCATCTGCAGCAGTTCCAGACAGGTAATACAATGTTAAAGTTAAGAGTATAGAATCTGAACTCTTAGGCTACCCTAAATAGCCTAAACTACTAAGGCTAAACTGTAAGCCCTGCCATTTACTTGTATTTATTTGTTAGGGTAACCCAGACTGCAGCAAAAAACAGACCCCCAAATATATTGTGAGTCAAACATGGGAAGTTTATTTCTCACTTAGGGAACAGTCCAAGTTGAGTTTTCAAGAATGGATTTTGGTATGCAGCCAGCACCGTGTGACCTAGGACTAGTTACTTCTCTGAGCTTCTGAGATTTTTCTCCTGTATAATATTGGAATAGTAACAGTGTTCCTGTAGGGTAAGTGGGTCAATGCATGTAGAATACTTAGAGAAGTAGTTAGTACTCAATAAGAACCAGCTATTATTATTATTAGTCCAGTCTTGCTATTTTTTAAGTTCTGCCTGATCCTGATGGCTCCATCTACTGCACGTCAGTTAAGGATGCAGAAATGTCTACCATATAAAATTTATTTCCCTAGGATGGTTGTTCTTAAACATCAGCAGTGCATCAGAATCACCTGGAGAGCTTCTTAAAATCCATTTCTGGGCCCCACCCAGAGAGCTTCTGATTCAGTGAATCTGAGAGGGAGACTATTTGCCACTCTAACAAGTTCCCAGGTGATGTGCTGCTGGTCTAGGGACCACACTTTGAGAACCCCCACCCTGGAACAAGAAGCTGAAAAAGTCTGACCCTACAAAGGCTGAAAAAGATCCAAATGGTCACGCTGCCAAAAAGAAGAGGAAGAAGAAGAAAAAGAAGAAGGGGAGGGGGAGGGGAGGAAGAGGGGAAAGGAAGGGGAAAAGGAGGGGGAAAAGGAGGGGGAGGAGGAGGGAGCGGGGAGAAGAAGAGGAGGAGGATAATTAACAGCCCCATCCTCTGGTACCCTACTTTGATCATATCTCATCAGGTTTGTCCCTGTATTACTCTGGTTATCTTGCCCTAGACCAGCTTTTCCTTTTCAAAGAGATCCATGGCATCAACATACATCTTTCCCTTTTTTCCCACTTTGAGACCCTGAAGTTCTACCAGACAAAAGAAATCTGCCTTTTGGAAACTTAGGTATGTATGAAACAATGTTTGTTTATTCCCTATGGTCTGCAAATCATAAAAGAGACTTGTTTTCAAAATTTTATGAGCACATTACCCATATTGTAAAAGGGTCACTTTAATAAGGTATCTCATATTGTTTAGCATATGTTTGGCTACCTCTACCAACTCTTATTTTTTATGTGCTCATGGAATGCAAAATAAACTTTGATATGCATTATGAAAATCAACTATGCTAAGAATAATGAAGTGGACTGCAAAGGAGGGATCTTGTACCACCTACCCCCCCTGCTGAAAAGACAAAGTCTGAATGACTTAATCCACAGGTGGCAAAATAGCGGCCAACTTGAATTTAGTCAGCAGTTGTGGTTTTTGCCAGAATGTTATTTGAAAGTTTTAGCATTTGAAGATGTTTAGCAGAGTATGCCTGCCCCAGTTAGAATCTCCTCACCACTCCTTTTGTATTATAATATGGTGACTGCCATTGTTTCTGGCCTGCCTCTTGAATACATTTGAATCTGTACCTCACCTCATGCCTTGATGACTCTTATAACCTACATTTATCATTCCCCACCACCCTCCTCACCTCTAACTTCCTATGTGACTTCCTTGGGTTCACCTAAATTCACCTACTTATTAACAGGCAAATATAAAATGTGCTTCAATAATATCAATTTTGTGCCTCTAACATGGACCCAGCTGACCCCAACCTCTTCTATCTTCATCAATAAAATGGGAATAATGATAAAATTCTCTAAGTCCTCCAGAAAAGATGGTGATCTAGGCAGATATAGACATCTCTTCATCTTGCTATAACTATGTAGTACTTTTGGATGAAATAACCTTTAGAAATCCAAAAACAGTAGCTGACCTCAAAAGGAAAAAGGGAAAATTTTCCTTAGGAAAAGTCATAAATGAGGGAAATATGAAAAGTGCTAAGCAAGAGGGAAATTCTTCACCACCCACAGGGATACCAGGATCAGATACTAGGGGCTAGAGTTCTAATGTTTGGGCAGAGTCAGGAGTTATGGCCATAAGGCCCTGTACCTGAAACTGGGATTGCTACCTAAAGCTAAGAATGAAGAAAGGATTTTATAGTCTGTGAGCTGGAACCAGAAAAAAAAAAAAAAAAAAAAAAAAAACTGCATCCAGAGGCCCAGGATTATGTTGAAGATGAGCCAGTCAATCTGGGCTCTAAATAAAACTGGAGTCCTTACCCTGTGCCCAATATGGGCAAGGTGACCAAAGTAAGACTACCAAAATGATGAAGATATCCTGAACCAAAGACTAACTTAAGAATTGATCTATGATCAGCAAATCTCATAGGACATCCCAAACCATCCAATTACGGTGTCTACACAGCTCAAGGCATATGTGGGATGCCCATGGAAGACAAACCCAGTAAGGATGAACTCATTAACAAAATGTCCAAAAATGTAAGAAAACACACCACCATATACAATAGGAAGAAAGTGCAACAAAATCAGAGAATCCATATCTGACCAACTGAAGGAAATAGAGCAAGTTTAAAGGACTTTAAAATATACTTTAAACAATCAAAAAAAGAAAAAGGGAAAGGAGAGAATGCATAAAACAAGAATATAACATCATGCGAAAAAGAACAAACCAATCTGAAAAAGAATAATACAGATATTCAAATATAATCTTCAAAAATTTTAAAACATTCAATAGATGCATAAGTGGAGACTAGATACAGTTGAGAAGAAAATTTATAAATTTGGAAATACCTGGGGAAACCATCCAGAATGTACACAAATAAATTAGGAGATGAAAAATATACAAGGAAAGTTAAATGACATAGATGATAAAAAATAATAAAGCAAAGTGGTAACTTTGGTTAAATCTGTAGAAGTGTGTCAACCTCATGCATATGTGCCATATTTCCAAACTAGATAATCAGTAAGTATTTGATGACCATTGTTCCATGAGAGGTTAAGAAGAAAAGCAAGAGTCTCTGATTTCAAAGGCATTAAAATAGCTAGCAGAACAATAATGGTAGTAGTAGTGATCATATTAAAATGGCAATTTATGGAATTTTAATTATGTAAGGTGAATAAGTCCTAGAGATCCATTGTACATCATGGTGCCTACAGGTAACATTACTGTATTGTATCCTATTAGTCAGGTTCTCCAGAGAGAGAGAGAGAAGGATCAAGATGTGATCATGGAGGCAGAGAAGTCCAATGATCTAACATCAGCAAGCTGGAGAAACAGGGAAGCTGAGGGTGAATTCAGTCTGAATCCAAAGGCCTGAAAACCAGGGGAGCTGACAGAGCAAGTCCCAGTCTGAATCTGAAGGCCTGAGAAACAGGAGTACTGATATCCAAGGGCAGGAGAAGACAGATGTCCCAACTCAAGCAAAGAGAGTAAATTCACCATTCTTCCATCTTTTTTGGTTCTACTCAGGCCCTAAATGGATTCGATGATGTCCACCTGCACCGGCAATCTTCTTTATTTATTCTACAGGTTCAAATGCTAATCTCTTCCAGAAACATCCTCACAGACACACCCAGAAATGTTTTACCAGCTATCTGGGCATTGGCAAGTCAAGTTGACACAAAAAATTAAGCATCATACATCCTTAAATTTTGCTAAGAGGCTAGATTTTATGTTAAGTGTTCTTATGACAAATTAATAATAAAGAGGGCAGGAGGAAACTTTTGGAGAGGATGGATATATTTATGGCATATATTTTGGTGATGGTTTCATGGTAGTATACTTATCTCCAAACTCATCAAGTTTTATACATTAAACATGTGCAGCATTTTGTATGTCAGTCATTCTTCAATAAAATGACATTTTTTAAAATGCAAAGTAATTACCTACAGAACAATCTAGCAGCTGACAGTGCTTGAGAAGGTATTGCTTCAATTCTGTAAAGTTAAGCTTTGCAAAATTGATGACTTGTATTTTTGATAATAAGATTGAAAAATTGTAAAAACAAATAATATTTGGATATTTAAAAAATTCTAACTTATGGGCTGAAGTTAAGGAAACTGCTGAAAAAATTAGGAAGTGTTAAAGAATTTTGAAATTTAAAAAGGTATTCCAAATTCTACAGTGTTGTGTCTGTGTTTAAGATTTTTTTTACTTATCCCATTGCATTTGTCTTCTACCTCTCTAGCCTAGCAAGTTTTGGTGCCCCATGCTTGCTTTCATCTTATGCCACATTTTTTTTTTTTACTGAGAATGGCTTGTTACAGCCAAACCACAGAATTCTTCTTTTTCTGAACCTACAATTCTTGACTGTGTCCATCTGCATCAAAACCACCAGAGATGATTATAAAAAATATCTGAATTAGAGTCTGTGGCAGGTCCCAGAAATTTACATTATTATCAGCTTACCTAAGTGGTCCATAACCGCATTACGTTTAATGAAATACTCTTCTCAGTTGTTCCCAATATTCCCCTCTTAAGTCTTCCCAGCTCCACTCATTCTAAATTATACCAGCCACCTGGAGACTATAAATTCTTAGGTAGCTGGAAGAGTCCTCATTCCCTCCACATCGCCAAAGGATACCTAACACCACGATTTATAAACACTGACACTCAAGAATAGAATCGCTACCAATTTACCCACTTCCCCAGAATGTAGACCATTCCCCCAATTTCCAAAGAATGTGCAATAGCTAACTTTAAACTTTCCTTCCCAGATTTCATTGATCCTATTTAGACTACCCTTTCTTCTGTGAGCTTCAAGAAAAGTAGCCAAGGAAGACCCTGTGTGTATATCTGTCAAGGAGAGTGTTATGACTCTGACTAATCTCTCCCTAAATACTTAGGCTTGGGATATTATTTATAATGAAGAAAAATTAATAATGCAATTGGCAACCCGGATGGTAATTTTTTTTTAATATTAAATCTGTTAGAGCCCATTTGTACTTCAAGGCCCTCACAGACACTTGATTAAATTTCCTCCATTTGCTTGTCCACACTGGGAAACATTCTGTCATGCTCATAAGCCAGTATGAAACTGTGTGGTCTTTACCAATCAGGAGGATGAAAGTACAGAACCGCAGCAGGAGCAAAAGACCTGCTGGGCGTATTGAAGCTGTGAAATTGCAGTTCTCTCTAGATACCCCACCTGCCTCTGCATCACCATCACCGAGGGCTGCTCATTTCCTCCTGTCTGGCCACCCCCTGCCTTTGTCAGTAGGTATATCTCTCCTGCCCATTCCAACCTTCTGCTTGTCTGTATGGATTTCAGCAGACAAGGATATCTGTAAAGCTGTAATAACAACAATTACAGGTACACTCCAGAGGGAAAGCAAAAAAACCTAACCACACTATTTTCACTGGACTCAACCCACACTGTCTCCTTTTTTCCCATACTGTCCACAACATGTTTCTACATAGCGGATTCAATTTAATTAAGTTATGTCCAAGACACTGAGACGATACCAGGTATAGGGCAGGGCAGTGGGGTAGACAGGCAGGTTGTAAGAGAAATTTGAGCTCAGCTTAGGTTCATCAAATCTTCCTAATTCTATTTCTTCATCTATAAAATAGGGGCATTTTCAGTGTAACACAAATGTGGGGCTTAGGTAAAGCACTACTGTCTATTATGCATAAAAGAGCCAGCTACTGCCCACAAGGCACTTGTAATTTAATAGTTTCCATAATGATGAGGTAGCATGAGAATACAGAGCATATCTTGGTCTTCTTGGGCTGCCATGACATAATACCATAGACTGGGTAGCATAAACCACAGAAATTTATTTTCTCACAGTTCTGGAGGCTGGAGGTCCAAGATCAGGGTGCCAGTATAGCTGGTTTCTGGTGAGAGCTCTTTTCCTAACTTGCAGATGCCTTCTCACTGTATTCTCACATGGTGGAGAGAGAGCAAGCAAGCTCTCTGGTGTCTCTTCTTACAAAGTTTCACCTTATAAGACCTCTTCTAAACCTAATTATCTCCCAAAGACTCCATCCCCAAAAACCATTACATTCGGAGTAAGGACTTCAACATATGAATTCTGAGGGGGACACATTCAGCCCTTAACAGCACACCACCATGACCCAGCTCCCATTTGACCCTAACCCTTGAGACCAGCGCTAGATACTTTTAAACTGAAACTAGAACTAAAACTTCTCAGAGCAGAATTGGAAAAATCTGAAAATTACCCTAAAAACATATTCCCTTTTGTAGTATCATATAACTCTCCTAGACTGAGAAGCAAGCATTATTAGTGTCTCTAATAGAAGGGGGTTGGTGAGATGTTCCTTCACTATGGATTCAGGGTGACCAGTAAGAGGTGGTCATGTATCCTACTATTGTAGAATGACCTCAGTTCACATTGGATAAAAGTCCTGTGAAAGTAAAATCAGTTCTTTTACCCTCAATTCATGTAATCCAATTCTAGTGTTGGGGCTACTAGGGCTGAAACCAGAATGCTTCCACAACGGCCAGAAAATTCTCATGTAAAGTGTCATGTGTTAAATTGTGTCCCCCCAGAAAGGTATGTTGAAGTTTCAACCTCTTGTACCTAAGAATGTGACCTTTCTTGGAAATAGGTTCTTTGCAGATGTAATTAGTTAAAATGAGGTCATACTGGAGTAAAGTGGGCCCCTAATTCAATACGACTGGTGTCCTTATAGAAGATGGCCATGTGAAGACAGGGAGAACATCATGTGAAGACAGAGGATTGGAGGGATCTGTCTACAAGCCAAGAAATACCAATGATTGCCAGAAATGACCAGAAGGTAGGAAAAGGCAAGGAAAATACCACCCTTCTAAGTTTCAAAGGGAGGCATGGCATTTCCATCATCTTGATTTTGGACTTCTAGCTGCCAGAAGTGTGAGCCAACAAATTTCTGTTCTTTTGAGCCACCCACTTCGTGGTACTTAGTTAAGGCAATCCTAGGAAACAGATACATAAGGAAACATGTCTGTGGGCTGAATGCAAGCAAAAGGTTTCCTGCCTTACATTGGGTAATAAATCTACTGGAAAGCAGTCAAAATAACTCCTTTTCTTCTTTTAGGATGTTCTGGGTAAAGAGCAATACTAAAGACAAAGAAATAAGGCTCAGGATTCTTCTAGTGGGCTCCGAGGTTTTGTCTTTTAGGAAGGAAAGCTTTCAGGAGGTCAGGACAAATCTCAGTTCAGTAGGGTCACTCACTGGCACAGGTCCTTCTGACTCGGAGAGTCTCTGATTCTCAGATATGGGCAGTTCTGTGGGACACTGCTCATATTTGTTTCTGGTCTGGCAGAATGTTCTGATCATGCAGCATTCCTTCAGGTAGTGCTCCTGGTATCTAAGAATTGGTGGAAGGTGGAAGGGATATGAGGTTACCCCTGATTTGGCTACATAGAACATCAGGGTTTACCTCCCAGCAGCTGTCCTCTGGATACCCGCCTCTCAGCCTGGAGACACCTAGTATCCTTTCTCCTACCACTGGGTAGTGCCTCCTGCCAAAAGAATGACCTGGGAAGTCAGTTAAATAAACCCCTCTCCTCAGCCCTGGTTCATGTTCTTATTACCCTACCTGCTCATCTTCTGACTTTTCCATCCCCACTAAATCTCCAGACCCCTTTTCTGAGACCTCAGACTGGCTTTGGGCTTGCCTCTTCCCCTTCCTTGCTTGGCAGCTCTATTCCAGTTTCCTGGTCCCTGCTGCTCTGTGCTGTGGGTACCAGCAACTCTACTGAAGCTGCTTGTTCAGCTCACCTCTCCCACAGCTGAAACCTACCTCCCCAGTCTTACCAGTCTAATCACCTGCTCGCTGCTTAGAGGGTTCCTGGCACTCACATCCTGGCTCCTTATGTTGTGTCCTCCAGATCCTCTTACTCATTCACTTATGCTGACAGTAAAAAAGCATCCACATTCTTTAAGAAAAGTACTCATAAGGTGGTATTGTTTACCTCTTCAGAAGCAGAATAGCTGACCTCTGGCTGGGAAATACAGGGGTTTAGTCTATTGCAAACAGTCACCTTGTCCTTGCTACAGCTACCTGCTAGTGTAGTTGGGCACAAGGACAAACAGAGAATCCATCTTTGTTCATGAGATGGAAAAAAAGATGTCATGCCTTTATTGACTGAACCCTACATATCCTGGACCAGCTCCAGACAGAGGTGAATGGTAAAAACATTTAGAAGAGGGCTAAAGATCTGGCCACTGCTAAACTATCTCCCTTACTTACTCATTTATCTGCCCCTACCTGCTATATTGCCATGACAACCTACTGGAGAGACTTTAATATGTTGCCTTAGAAAACGATAACTCATACACTGATTTCTATGGACTGAATGGTTGTGTCCCATGAAAATTCATATGTTAAAGCTTTAATCCCAAGTGTGATGATATCCAGAGGTGGGACTTTCACAAGGTAATTGGGTTTAGATAAGATCATGAGAGTGGAGGCCCTGTGATGATGGAATTAGTATCCTTATAAGAGAAGGAAGAGAGGGTCCAGTGGTTGAGTCTGCCTTCCAGTGCAGGGAATGCGGGTTCGATCCCTGGTTGGGGAACTAAGATCCCACATGCCATGGGGCAACTAAGCCCCGGTGCTCTAGAGTCCTTGTGCCACAACTAGAAAGCCCGCATGCTGCAACTACTGAGCCCACATGCCACAATTAGAAAGAAGCCCGCGCACCGCAATGAAGAGCCTGCATGCTGCAACTAAGACCCGACACAGCCAGATAAATAAATAAATAAATATTTTTTAAAAAGAGAGAGGGAGAAGGAAGAGAGACTACAGTGTACATTTTCCTTGTTTGTCTCTGTCTGTCTCTCTGCCATATGAGGATATAGCAAGAAGGCAGTCATCTGTAAGCCAGGAAGAGAGCTCTCACCAGAGCCAGACCATGCCAACACACTGATCTTATATGTCTAGCCTCCAAAACTATGAGAAATAAATATTTGCTGTTTAAGCCGCCCAGTCTATGGTGTTTTGTTATATCAGCCCAAGCTAAGACACTGATAGACTACCTTTACGTATGATCATTTTATTAAAACCTATTTCCACCTAAAAAGCACAGTAAGGAGAGAGTGGCACAGATAACCAACAAGTTTGTATGGATGGTGGGGTTGACAAATCCTATAATAAAGCAATGGGTTAATGAACTGATGCTATAATCAAGAAGCATGATCATACTCTGATCACAAGAGCACAGGGAATGCGTGGGAGGCTGAGAAAGAACAGATGCCGCAAGGACAGTGAGAAGATAAAGAAATTTTGAATCCATCATAATTTTGCCTAGGGAACTCTCTTCCTGTGTTTTTTTGCACAACTTTGCTCCTCCCCTCCAGAATAAATAGAATCAACTCAGGTGTTTTATAGGCCTGCTGGCTGGGTGAGGGCAGCCAAGCTCATACAGCCAAGGACTTCTGAAAGTTTGACTTGTGGCTGCAAATCCAACTCACTCTTGAGATTAATGGTGAGCATCCAAAAAGATACAACTTCAAAAAGAAGTCACAGATTTTAAATCTTTTCAATCAGATGCTATTCTGATTTAAAATTTCATTATTTATCTCAAAGTAGTTTTGTTTCCAAAAGTTTGAAGAATCAAAATTACAGTTGTGAATTGTTCCTCAGTCCAATTCAATCTATTTGGTTATGTAGCTGAATATCTGTTTTGTAAGCATTTATTACTTTAATAGGAAAGGCCTGAAGGGAAAAAAAGGGTACTTGTTAGGATTTTACTTATTGTAAAAGGTTCTAGCCTCTCGGTCCCAGAAATTGTCTCTTTAGCTCATTCTCCTAAGTCATATTTAATTTACTCCAGAAGCAATACATATTTTGTGTCACATAGTCTATATAGCAGAGTTGGATTTTTTTATTACCCAAGACTATTTCCTTCTGTGATATATACTCAAAAAATCTGAAGGACTACTCTTGTTGTATGGTGTTTTCTATGCAATCTTTTTTCATCCACAATACCTCTCTTAAAAATAAAATATGCATTAGATGTTTACTCCTAAAAGAATTATTTTATATCCAAATGATGAAAAATATAAATATGATAATCATAGGCCTCATGCCTTTTATTTGTAAAAAAAATTTCATACACTTTCCAAGCATATGATTTCACTGAGTTTTTATCACACACCTTGTAATAGATATTATACTGTTAAAGAACCTGAGACTGCCGTTGGTACATGACCAAAGATCATGTTGGCAATTAGGTTATACTCTGTGCTCCCCTATCTTCTCCCTACCTTCTAGAATCTTGGACTCTTGGGTTTCCACATTGGCTGAGGCTGTGGTAGTTTTGTCCATTGAGTTACAAACACTAGTTCATGAAGAAGTGTGTGTAGACTGATGATGTAATTAGTGGGATCTTAGAAATTGTGGTCTTACAGACAGACCAAATCACGGGAGATATGCAGAGTCCAAGTGCAGGTCTTTTTAATATCCACAAAATTGCTGTGGTCATAGAAAAAGAATATAAAAACAATCTACCATTCAATTAATCAGAGAAAGATTGGTTAAAGGAAGCTGCTACTTTTCTGGGATGTTGCAAACTCAAGTCAGGTGAAAAGTATTTGGTGAGATGTGACTGAAATGCAACAGAAACCAATTGAATCTAGAGAGTTTAGACTAAGAATGGCTGTTGTAAAAACAACTAGAAGCAAGAGTACATGTTATCTCAGCAGTACAAAATGAATTGGCTTCATTCAGCATCCGGGCAAAAAACACTCTAGTCAATAAGCTGTCCAAGTTCTCGTGGGATGGGAAGCTCCAACTTACCTGGAATAGTAAGGCTACTTCATTAGTGAGAAAGTGTCTCTTAACCCCCGCAAACCTTAGGATTAGGTATATAGATGAGCAAATTTACTTTGTACTTTGTAAAATCAAAGAATGAAAGAATTTAAACATATTTTCAAAGGTTTAAAGGAATGTAATAGACTAAGTTTAAAATGAACCTGATTACTTAAGTTTATTCATTTCAATTTGAATTGATGGAAAATTATCACCCATCCCCCATAGTGATCCTTAAAGTTTACTAGATTAATAATAGTATAATCACATGTGGACATTGAGTTTAAAGGCTTAATAAAAACCGGGTTTTAAACTATTCCTTTAATAAACTGAATTCTAACTTAAAGTGTCAAGTAACATTCATTCATTTTCTGCTCACAAAAGCCTTTCCCCATCAACCCCAGGAAAAACAAAAACATAAACAAAAACAAAAAACCTCACAGAGGGCTTCCCTGGTGGCACAGTGGTTGAGAGTCCACCTGCCGATGCAGGGGACACGGGTTCGTGTCCCGGTCCGGGAAGATCCCACATGCCGCGGAGCGGCTGGGCCTGTGAGCCATGGCCGCTGAGCCTGCGCGTCCGGAGCCTGTGCTCCGCAACGGGAGAGGAAACAACAGTCAGAGGCCCGCGTACCGAAAAACAAAAAACAAAAACCAAAAAACAAAAAACCTCACAGGGACACATGACATCTCAGTCAGGAAAATACCTGTGCCGTGTTGAGTAAATAACAGTCACCACAGGCTGAGGGTCCACTGTCTAAAGGACCACCTGGAGCAGCAGGAGACAGACTCCCTGCCCACTTCTGTTCTCTTTTGGCAAAGAGAAGGAACAAAGCAATTGCAACTGGACTTTTCTGAATCCAAAGAGAATGCTGAATTGATTACATCAGAAATGGTGAGGGGGAGGTGAATGAGGTTGGCTATTTTCATTGTGAAAGACAAAATGCACCAGATAATTAAGATGATTTTACTCAGGCTCTTGCATTAGGGGGAAAACATTCATTAATAAGAAATGTCTAAAAGCAGAGAGGGAAAACCTGGGGTTTTATAAAACAAGGGAGTTATTGAGGAGGGGTCGGGGTGTGTCTTGTCTTGGAAGATGCTGGGGCAGGGTGGTCTGTTGTTAACCTAGAGTCTGTCAGAACAGAGAAGGGGGTGGGAGGAAATTTTCCAACCATCCTTACCTTACCTTAAGGAAGCATAGGACTCAAATAAAGTTCAACATTGTCATCATAAAGAAGCTAGATTTTTAACAACAGTTGTGACTTTAGTATCCTGGGAAAAAAATGAACATTTGGTTTTCGTTTTTCCTTCCTTCCTTTTTTCCTTCTTTTGTTTTTGTTTCTATGAAACTATGTCAATTTGAAATACTTTTAGCACAAAAGCACATACAATACAAAATTTTGTGTAAAATTTCTGCATTTAAAATTAACAATGTATGTTCTTTCCTGAAAAATACTGTCCTTGATTTTGAGATGATGACCTCTCTACTTTTTTCTTATTAAAATTTCCCATCATATAGAAAATGATGATGATTTATGATACATTTTTTAAATGGCATTCTTTTCTAAGATAAAAATGTTAATAACTATACACTTATTGTCTTAAGTTTTTGTTAATCGACTTAGTTATTTGAATCCAAAAGCCCACGAGATAATTTTCTGTAAAGTAATGCAGTTGGAGGGGGCCACAAAGTCTTAAAATCTACTCTCAAAGATCCTTTCTGTGGTGCTCTTTTATCATGCAAATATTCTAGAAGACTTAACATGTTATCATTAACACCTAAAGTTTGCTTATCAACTTCCAATTGGGATAACCTGGGGCAGCTAAAGATTAGAATTTTTGAAGAAAAAAGGAGAAAAAGGGTCACCTTATGAAGAGGTGGAAAAACACTCTTCATACACTTGACTCACATTACAGTTTTGCCAAAGGCCACTTTGAGGTATTGTTTAGCTACAGCTTACCATTTTAAGTCTTTTACTCTTTTCTGCACAGAAAACAAACCATCAAATTAGTCAAGCTCATTATCCTCTATCCTTACTACAGGACATTAGAGTGCCAACTTGAAAGTCATAGGATCCAGTCCAGGAAAATCAATTAAGGCAGAAAAGTCAGAGCAGCAGTTCAGTCATCAACAACGTGTACCAAATTAGAGGGAGATTGCTTGGGGGACTGGGCAGGCAGGGAAGATGAGTCTTACCATCAGCCATAGCTAGAGCCAAGTAGTCAATGCCAAGTATATTCATGGTGAGGAAGAGGTGGGCTCTAACATCTTACAATAAGTATAAATACAGATCAGAAATCAGTGCTGGGTAAATGTCACCTCCCAAGTGAACTGCACAGTATGTTCAGTATGTCACCTCCCAAGTGAACTGCACAGAATCCATTAGACTTCTAAAACTAAGAAATGCACTCGGGTCAAATGTCATGAAAAGGAAACCCAGTTAACTGTAGTATATGGCCTGATAATTAGAACCACGTTACCAAACACTGTAAGACCAATAACACAGCTGGCTTCATATAGAATCTATAGGTCTAAGAGGAGTTACTTTATTCTCATTGGGAGCCAAACTATTTCTATAACCTAGAGTGGGGCTACAGCTTTAAGTAAAGGTGACTGAAGTTGTAGAGAATAGAGGAAATTGTAACAGAAATGAACAAGTGGTTTCAAAGTCAGAACCGTGAGGCAGTTCATTTGGGTCCTGGAACAATGATCTAGAGAGGATACACGGATGGATTTTGAGGATCATTAATCCAAAATAAAAGATTACTATATATTACCCAAGTCACAAATTCTTATAGATTTCCTATCCAGGAAAGGAATTGACCTCAAAATATAGAAAACTCTGAGACCAGGGTGGGGAAGGAAGAGGAAGGATCTGAATGGAATGCGGAGATGTGATATATTCTAAGGATTCCATAATAACTCCTATGTCCTGAGCTACACCAGGAGAAAGAAAGTATATAGGAAAAAGTATATATATTTGTCATACATACATATATATGAAATATTTTGGAAATATCCAAATGTCCTAATCATGTTGACTAAATGGCTAAGCTAGATCTAAGAGTAAGTATATATTTTTTTCCATTGGGTGCCAAGCTGTTTCTATAAAATTTTTCTATAAAAAGATTCAAGTGAAAAAAAATTCAGTTGACTAAGTTTAAGCATACAGCCTTTTCCCCAGGATACTGTAAAGAAGTTCCTTCTTGTATTAAAGATTTCCACTTAATACCTGAAAGATAATATACCCTTGAGCTGGTTGAACTAAGCAGGCACCAGAAGCTCTATTTATTCCCCTAAAGCAAGTATCCTTGTTGAAGCTGTAATTTAAACACACAAGGGTTGGCCTTTTAGTGTATTACAACATGATGTGCTACGCACAGCAAAACATAAAGACAATTTGCTTTAAGAATTACTTCCTTCTCCCACCAAAAGTCTAAGTTCTTTGACTTACTTGATTGCAGAAGAAAAATTGATAGATGAAAGAATGGCAGGGAAATAACATTTATTGACTATCTGCTGCACAAAAGGCAGATGTTAAGGCACTTTTACTTATATTATCTTAATTTATTCCTCATATCTCATTTGTACTTCAGTTATTCTTAGATGAACTATCTCATTTATTCCTCATTTAGCACTGGTGCATGTACTATCTCATTTACTCCTTGTAAGAGCCTGGGTGTCAGATGTATTTATTTAAATTTTATAGATGGGAAAATTGATGCTCAGATATATTAGATAACAAGTCACAATACACAGTTAATAAGTACCAGAGAGAAAACATTATAAACTTGCTGGACCTCAAAATCTGTGCCTTTCTAACATTTGGCTGTCATGTAGGAATCGACTCTCCAAAGCAGGCATTTGCACATGACGATCAACATGAACATGAGATAATTTTCCGTATTACCCTAGTAGTTGGTATCAGTAAGGCCACCAATAAATATTATGATAATATAAATGAACTTAATTTGGGGTGCTTTCCCAATCCCATTTATTCTTTTCTTCCCCCACTTTAAAGATCTCTCCTTCCATGAAGCACTTCCTGAAATTTGCCACCTGCCTCCACCCATGAGACTCCTCTACACTATACTTAACATCTGTTTGAAGACCAGTATATTAGTTAGGATTAGTGTGGCTGCATAAACATGAAGTCCAAATGGCACACTTAAATCACACAGAATTTTATTTAAATGTCATATAAAAGAAGGCCAGAGGTAGGGCTTCCAGGACCAGAAAAGCAATTCACAATACCTCCATGTCCCAGACTTCTTCTAGAGCTCTTTGCCACCATCCTTAGTGTGTGCATCTCATCCTCAAATATGCCACATGGTTCAACATGCCAGCTGGGGCTCAGGTTATTATGTCCATCTTTCTAACTAAATGTACAACTTTTTAAAAGGAGTATTAGCAGAAATCCCATCTGACCATTTTTGCTTATACCTCTGTATTAGTTTCCTAGGGCTTCTATAACAAAGTACCACAAACTGGGTGTCTCAGAAAAAAAGAACTTTATGTCTCACAGTTCTGGAGTCCAGAAGTCTGAAATCAAGGTATTAGTAGGGCCATGCTCCTTCTGAGATCCTGGGGAGAATTCTTCCTTGCCCCTCTCTAGCTTCTGGTGTGGCCATCAATTCTTTATGTTCTTTCGTTTACAGCTGCGATTCACTTTAATTGCTATCTCTGGTGTCACATGGTGTTCTCTTTTTGTGTTCTCCCATGTTATTTTCTTCCCTTTGTCTGTGTGTCTTCTCTTCTTATGAGGATATCAATCATTGGGTTGAGGTCCCTATCTACTCCAGTATAAGCTCATCTTAACTTATTACATATGCAACAACACTATTTCCAAATAAGGTCACATTCTGAGGTACTAGGGTTTAGGAATTCAACATATCTTTTGGGGGGAAATAATTCAACCCATAACAATCTCATTAGACAGAGCTTAGTCACATGTCCACAACAATATGCAAGCATCAGGGGAAGTGTCATCATTGGCTAGATATTACCATCTCAAATTAAACTGATGCTGTTACTATGAAAGAAGAGAATCAATATTGACTGTCTGTCTTATCAAACAGTATTTGTCATTGAGCATCTACACAGCATCCAGTACGTTGTGTGGCTGGTAGTAGACCCTCACTAAATATTTTTTGAAGAAACAAGTGAGTGAATGACCTAGAATTATATTGATGAGAAGAAAGCATATGGTAATGGGACAAATTTATAAAGTACAATAAACTGTAAAGTCTTATCTAAAACTGGAAACTCTAACTTTATCCAGAGAGGACACGCTTTACAAATCTTGGAGGTATCTTAACAACCTAGAATGAAACTCCTGTCACAGAATTTGGATGCATTTGCTCACAATATGGAAATACTATAAGCCCTAGGGAAGAAGGAAGGGGCCTCCTATCAGCAGGCCTTAATTACTAGAAGTGGTTGAGCCTAGCCAGCAGGGCACACAAGACCAAAAGGCAAAAAATGCAGACGGGAGGCCCAGGAACAAAATCCAACTTGCAGAGACCCTTGGTGGGAACCAGTATTTTTCAAATTTTTAATTTATTGCCAGGTTTTAAACATGGGGGTATTTTAGATAGAAATATGTATTTCCAACATTTTTTTGAAAACCTGAAGATCTGGTATTATTGATTTCAAATTAATATATAGCAATTATTGACTGAGTCTGAGTACCAGCTGTCCACTTCAGATGGGGAAAGCATTCCCTATTTTTCCAGTTGCTCTTCTTCACAAATGTATGCCTCTTCACTGAACTTTCAAGGCATTTGACTTTGTCACTCTTGGTCTGTCATCATCTAGAAAACCTAATGTAGGTGACTGCATGTACATAAATGTCTTCAGTTTTAAAGTATTAGTATTTAGAACAAATACTAAAAGCACTGTAGCTATGGGTATGTGACATGGGAAAATAAGCTGATATCTCTAAATTGTATAATATACTGCTCAGGCTTCTTTCTCGCCAGACTGGTGACAGCAGAAAGATGTGCCTTTCTTTCCATCTCCTGTTTTGGTGCCATGAACTGGGAATTTGACCAATGAATAAAGGAAAACTAATGTGTTGGTCTTAAAGAAACAGTATGTGGAGATAGAGATATAGATATAGACATATATATATATATATATATATACACACCCATATGTATATACACACATTCACCAAAGTGTTGAAAAAAGGCTTGTTGAATATATTGCTAAACATTATTCATAATGTTGGATTTTAGCAGGGAAAAAAATAGACCCATATCCCTGCCCTCAGATCTTCTTGTCTAGTGTTAGTGTTTAGGGAGAAAGGGGGAAGAAAAGAATAAAAAATAAATAAACATTTTAAAATATAATTGTCAAATTGTGATGACAGGTTTTAAGAAAATTAAAGCAAGAAAAGGGAATAGGGAAGTCTGGGTCAAAACAATTTTTTAAAAGGTACTTAGGGAAAGTATCACTTAAGAAAACAAAACTTGAAGGAGATGAGAAAACAAGCCATGCAATATCTTGGAGAAGAACCCTCAAAGCACAGGGTAAAACAAGGGCAAAGGACTTGAGACGATGGGAGCATCACTGGCATGTTCAAGAGATATAAAGGACAACAGAGTATCTGGATGAATGAGCAAGAGGGAGAATACCAGAAGGTGAGGCCAGGGAAGTTATGGGAGAACAAATCATGTAAGCTGCTGTATGCCATTTTAAGTAAGTTGGATCTACTCTGAGGGGGACAGAAGCCAAGGAGTGTGTACAGCAGAGATATGATATCACCTGATATTATATTTCAAGGCATCATTTTGGCTGCTGTGTTGAGTTAGAGTGTAGGAGGGAAAGGGAGGAAACAGGAATATTACTTAAGGAGGCTATCCAGGGAGGAGAGAATTGACTTAGACCAACATCAAAGCAATTGAAATGGTGAAGAGTCCTCAGATTTGTAATATATTTTAAGGTAGGATTTGCTAATGGATTGTATGTGGCATGAAGAGAAAGAAGAAGTCAAATGTGTGACTCCAAAGTTTTTTGGCCTGAGAAACTGGAGGGTAAAGTCAACATTTACCAAGATGGAGAGGACTGAAATGATTCCATTATGGGTGAGGCGGGGAAGGGGGCTTTTTATATATTCAAATAGGCTAAAGATGTCTGGGCTAAAGATAAATTTTGGGATTCTACTGTATAAAAATGGTAATTAAAATCATGAAACTGGATGATATTAACCAAGAGAATGTGTGAGAAATGTAAGTAGAGTTCTGAGGATTGTATCAGGGGTACTCTAATATTTAAAGTTTCAGGAGATAAATAAGAATAAGCAAAGGGGTGGCAGTGACTTAGGAGTAAAACCAGAAGAGTGGTGTTCTAGGAAGCTGGTGTAGAAGGTATTTCAAGGAGGAAGGTTGACAACTGAGTCAACTGCAGCTGATAGGTCAAGAAAGATCAAGACTTAGAACGGATTATTGGGTTTACAAAGGATTAAAATTTGGTGCTTTGAAAAGAACAGTTTTGATAGAGTAGTGGATGGAAGCAAAACCTAAATGAGAAGTTTTCAAGAGAGAAGGTGAACATAATCAGAGACAGCAGGTATAGACACTGATTTCAGCTATTAGTTTCTAAAAGGTGACAATGAAATTATAAGAGACTAGAGAAAATGAGGAGACTAGGAAAGTTTTTGGTGTTTACTTTTCTTGTTTAAAGATGGGAGAAACTGTACATATTTATAAACTGTTTAGTATGATCTAATACAAAGGGGAATCAGGCGAGTAGGAAGAAAATGTCTACACTGGTAGTTTGAGCAGGTGAGAGGAAAGTAGTTCAGATGCACAAGTGGATAGTTCACCTTTACTAGTAACATGGTCAGTTTATCCATGGGGAATGGAAATCATAATATATAGGTGCAAATGTAGGTAAATAGGTAGATGTGGTGGTGAGAGTCTATACACATTGTCTTGCGATTTGCATTATTTTCTCAGCGAATTAAAGCAAAGTAATCAGTTAAGAATGAGTATAGAAAACTGGAAGTTTGGTGCTTCCCTGGTGGCGCAGTGGTTGAGAGTCCGCCTGCCGATGCAGGGGACACGGGTTCGTGCCCCGGTCTGGGAAGATCCCACATGCCGCGGAGCGGCTGGGCCCGTGAGCCATGGCCGCTGAGCTTGCGCGTCCGGAGCCTGTGCTCCGCAACGGGAGAGGCCGCAACAGTGAGAGGCCCGCATACTGCAAAAAAAAAAAAAAACAAAAAAGAAAACTGGAAGTTTGGAAAAGAGGGAAAAAGTAGGAAAAATTGGCCTAGCAGAGTGAGAGTGAATGAACTAGGGCAGTAGAGGAGAATGACTCCGCAGCACTGAGAGTCCATTCAAGATTAGACATCACGAATTTTTTTGTTTGTTTTGTTTTGTTTGCGGTACACTGGCCTCTCATTGTTGTGGCCTCTCCCGTTGTGGAGCAACAGGCTCCGGACGCTCAGGCTTAGCGGCCATGGCTCACGGGCACAGCCGCTCCGCGGCATGTGGGATCTTCCCGGACCGGGGCACGAACCCGTGTCACCTGCATCGGCAGGCGGACTCTCAACAACTGCGCCACCAGGGAAGCCCAGACATCATGAATTTAAAGTGAGACCTGAAAGTCTGGTTTTGTATGTTGCTCCAACTACATTTGCTGTGTAGGTGCAGAAACAATGTAGGTGGAAAGAGGTATTTAACCAGGTCTGGAATTTTGTCAGGCAACTATGGAAAAGTGAGATGGGTAAGGAAGTGAGGATGTATGTAAAGGAGAGATTTAATGCCCAATGGCAGAATCTAACTTGGATAAAGAAGCATCTATAGACATAAGAGGGTGGTGAGGGAGGGCAAAAAACTGGAAGATCTACAGATTATGCCAATAAGCTTAAAGAATGTTGAATTGGGGGTACTAGAAAAGGTGAGATGGAAAGATAGGAAGAGCTGCTTGGAAAGTGTGATGCTTGAAATTAAGACTACAAAGATGCTACTTTTTATAATGAAGATGATGTCATCTAGGGTATGGCCCCAGGACTGAATGACTGTGGAAGGGTGAAGAACAAGATCGTTGGAGGGGATGTGGGCAAAGAAGTTTGAGGACTGTTTACTAGAATAATAATCTAAGTGGATATTGAAATCACCAAGGAATTTCACAGTTGGCAAGGAAATAAAATCTTCCAGGAATTGATGTTGGAGTCCACGGATAACTGCAAAGAAAAGGGTAGTTTGTGGTATGTTTTGATCACATGATATTCAAACCTTAGTGATTATAGGGAGAAAGAAGGTGGAAGTGTCTAGAAGCAGTTATAGTGAGCAAAGACTTCTATCCCATCTCAAGTTATAATGAGCAAAGACTTCTACCACATCTCAGTGTTATAAGGAATGTGGGAAAGAAAACATCTACCACTTGAGAGCACAACAATGGAAATAGGAGAATCAGGGCAAAAGATTAAAGAAGCATTCAGAGAACATCTTGAAAGTATGAGAGATATAAGCTCTTAATATAACTCTTATAAGCTCTTAAATAGCCATGAGTTCCAGAAGGCAGGGTAATAGTAAAGGAAAAGTTGAATGGAGTGAGACAAAGGAAAATCATATAAGGTTGACACCCAGAGGATGAGACCTAGTATTCCTGGGGTAACTGATATAAACTGGGGCTACAGTCAGGGGAGAGTAAGGCACTGACTTTTGGGGGCAAAATTCAAGGGTGTGCCAAATAAAAAAAAATTATGATGGGGCTTCCCTGGTGGCGCAGTGGTTGAGAGTCCACCTGCCGATGCAGGGGACACGGGTTCATGCCCCGGTCCGGGAAGATCCCACATGCCACGGAGCGGCTGGGCCCGTGAGCCATGGCCGCTGAGCCTGCGCGTCTGGAGCCTGTGCTCCGCAACAGGAAAGGCCACAGCAGTGAGAGGCCCGCATACCACCAAAAAAAAAAAAAAAAAAAAAAAAAAATTATGATGAACAAATGATCAGAATTTTAAATAAAAACAATATTAATGTTGATTGATTTTTCCTTTGCCTCAGACTCCAATATGGCTAGGCATGGCACTTTATTAATCCATGGATTTTTACATTAAGTTTGATTTTTTAAAAATATTATATTCAAATAGTGTTTATCTTGATTACTGAGATTTTCTGGGGTCTCCTTAATTTTGACCCTTGAGGTCAGTGCTTCACTGGCCCCATTTTAGTCCTGCCCTGAGGTTCAAAAAAGTGGTGGGGGAGGGGACTGTAAATGTGTTCAGAAAAGGTGAAAGCAAAGCATGCTGAGTTCTGGAGTTCTTTGCTCATCTCTGCCAATGATGGTATGGTGGTTTTAGCTGGAATCTGCAGATCTTCCTGAATTCTGACAATGAAGGGGTTGTCGCCAGGGGAGGGCCCACGCCACCACTACTGCAAATTCATTTGTCTTCTTTAGGAATCAAGGATCTGAGACCTGGATTCAGAGGATATGATGTATTTGATGTGCCCTGACAAGATAGACGCTGCCTGACTGTCCATCAAAGGAAGAGGGAAAAGATCATTGAGTAATGGCCTAAATCTACAATACACCACTGCTACTTAGATGTGACTCATTGCTTGTAAGTGGGACCAAAAGAGCTCTTAGGAAAATATAATTGCAAATGTGTTCATCTCAGACTTAACTTATCCAAAACTGCTCCTGTAATTTCCCATCCCCACCCCAAACTCCTGCTCCTGCAGTCTTCCTCATCTCAGTAAATGGCAACTCCACTTTTCACTTCCCTTAGGACACACTCAATGTAGTACTGTTTCTCTAGTACCTATAATGATGACTCAAACATAACAGGTAAACAAATGAATACACTATGTATTATAAGCAAGAGAATGTGATTATCTGACACAGAAATAACGTGATTATGATGTGAAGTTGTCATGGGAAAGCTTAGAATCAAGTAGAGTTGGTAAGAATAAGCATAAAATCATACTGTATTTATATCTCCATCCCGTTCCAAAAAGATACAAATCATCTACACAGATATATGCAATAAAACTAGCTTAAATTTTTGAAGAAGATTGGGAAACGGTAAAATAAATTTAGGAAAAAGAAAATGAAGCTTGAAGTATATTAAAGATATACCAAAAGGTCTAGAAGGTTTTATAGAGATCAGTGGCAAATTTGACTCTGCGTTTGCTGGTACTCAGTGTGAAGTAAAAGCATATTTGAATCCTCAGTTTATAGTTCTTGTAGTTCTTGCATTTAAAATACTTAACAATGAATAAAAATACATCTTTCTTTGAAGAAAAAACAACAACAACTGCACTTAACAGTGAGACCTGAGGGAACTTCTTCTCATGGGTCCTGCTAAAGGGAAAGTGTGATTATAATAAATCAGGTTCTCAACAACATTCCTGAAGTACACTTAGCAATGATTTTCAAAGGTCTGTTCCAGAAGATCCCTCAATGAAAGACAATGGCTATCACCAAATTACAACTCAATGAAAGCCAAAACATTGTGCTCCAAAACCACAATGCTTTAATATCCTAAATTAGTCAAGATTGAAATTCAAGGGAGGTGGAGCAGCAACTGTTTTCTCCTTAAAGTTTCTGAACACCTTATTAATAACTCTTGAGGAACACTGTGACTCAGGAAACCTAGTGTGAGAAACACTATTCTAACACCACACATATATACTATATTCTCCAGACAACCTTTCACAATCAATCCTTCAGTAATCATTCTTCAGGACAATTTTCTCACAACCAATCTTCTCATAAATATCTGGCAGCAAAAAATCTGGGTTGTACTCTGAAAAATATGTGGATTACCATATTCTGTATTACAAATTTAGTATACTTTTATTTGACAGTAAGCTAAAATGGGGGTAGAGTTGATAGCCTCTTATGATCAGTTGAAGAATGTAACCAAGGCTTGGGCCTACATAATTGGTCATCCCCACTTCCCTGTAATAATTACTATAATACAATATGATCAATATGGAGTGTCATCTTCAAGGCTAAAAACCACCCCACAAAAAGCCTACATTTAAAAACAGTCATATAGTAGGTCTGCGTCTTTATTCCCATCTTGCCCCTAGGTTCTTCATGACCATTTTTTGGTTTGTTTTTTAGATTCCATATATATGTGTTAGCATATGGTATTTGTTTTTCTCTTTCTGACTTACTTCACTCTGTATGACAGAAGCTAGGTCCATCCACCTCACTACAAATAACTCAATTTCATTTCTTTTTATGGCTGAGTAATATTCCATTGTATATATGTGCCACATCTTCTTTATCCATTCATCTGTTGATGGACACTTAGGTTGCTTCCATGTCCTGGCTATTGTAAATAGAGCTGCAATGAACATTTTGGTACATGACTCTTTTTGAATTATGGTTTTCTCAGGGTGTACGCCCAGTAGTGGGATTGCTGGGTTGTATGGTAGTTCTATTTTTAGTTTTTTAAGGAACCTCCATACTGTTCTCCATAGTGGCTGTATCAATTTACATTCCCACCAACAGTGCAAGAGGGTTCCCTTTTCTCCACACCCTCTCCAGCATTTCTTGTTTGTAGATTTTTTGATGATGGCCATTCTGACTGGTGTGAGATGATATCGCATTGTAGTTTTGATTTGCATTTCTCAATAATTAATGATGTTGAGCATTGTTTCATGTGTTTGTTGGCAATCTGTATATCTTCTTTGGAGGAATGTCTATTTAGGTCTTCTGCCCGTTTTGGGATTGGGTTGTTTGTTTTTTGAATATTGAGCTGCATGAGCTGCTTGTAAATTTTGGAGATTAATCCTTTGTCATTTGCTTCATTTGCACAGGGAGATCAGCTCGGTGCTTTGTGACCAGCTAGAAGGGTGGGACAGGGAGGGTGGGAAGGAGGGAGACGCAAGAGGGAAGAGATATGGGGATATATGTATATGTATAACTGATTCACTTTGTTATAAAGCAGAAACTAACACACCATTGTAAAGCAATTATACTCCAATAAAAATGTAAAAAAAAAAATTGACCAACTCAATGAAACCTTGTGAATACAATGTTAAAAAACATAACTATGAATCATAAAATTTAAATTTAATATGAAAAGAATGGCAAATTATATTGAAGCTATGTGGAATTATGTTTGTAGACAACAGGAAGAGAAAATAAAATGTAAATATTGCTTAATAAAAAAAAACAGTCATATAGTTCACTTTCAAGGAAATGCCTGTGGCTAAAGGAAGAAAGCTTTATAAATATACTGATCTATTCCAGAGGTTGGTTATTTTTATTTTTTAATATCTAAAATTAATGCACTTATTTGGTAACAAAGCAATCTCCAGCAGCTGAACAAATACATAAGCTAGTCAAAGAACTCAAAGAACCCAAAACTTCCCAGAGTTTCAACTCACAGTTTGACAGTCAGGCAGCACCTGACAAGCTCTACTCATTAAAAAAAAAAAAAAAGAACATTTACTTCATTCACTTTTGTGTCTTTATGACAGGTGAGGTGACTGTGACATAGATGTTATGAATGAAGTGGGAATAGTTCATGGTCTATTCACTGAAAAATCAATGAAGCAAGAGCAGATAAGTTAGTACTTTGTGCACCTGCTCTCCTAGAGAGAGACATGAACTTAAACATTTAGCACCAGGAACCTGTCCCTCCTGCCACCTCCGTCAGCTCTCACCAGCTCCTAAGATACTGGTTCAAAAATGAACAAACAGCTGCTTTTTCTTCCATTCCACCTAAACTCTCCTACATATTTTCAAGCCATGTCATGTGGCTGGGACTGGCATTAGGCAAATGCTACCACTAAAACTTTCTGAAAAATCCATGTTAACACAAGAAACATTTGGAGCAATTTATAATGGTCATGATTGATGTTCGTAATTGATGCTCTGAACTGATACATTAAAGACAATGGAGAATTTATTGAAATGACATTCAACCTGCTTCTTAAAAAATATTTTGGTTTCTACTCAACATGCCAAATCATTTAAGAGTACTAGTTAGAAGTAAAATACTTGACATATAGATCGAGTCTCAATAAATCATTCATGGAAATTCCCCCACACTAGCAAAGTATTTTTTTAATTGACGTATAGTTGATTTACAATATTATATTAGTTTTAGATCTACAGCACAGTGATTCAGTACTTTTATAGATTGTACTCCATTGAGAGTTATTATAAGATAATGGTTATAATTCCCTGTGCTGTGTAATATATCCTTGTTGCTTATCTATTCTAAACATAGTAGTTTGTATCTTTTAATTCCATACCCAAAATATCTCATAGTTGTGGGCCATATGAGCATTGCCATTTACTTAAGAAGATATTTTAAGAGAATTTGCAAACACAGAGTCTGTTATCTATGGGGCCTCATTTCCTCCCTTAGTATTTAACTTCTTTGTACTATTTTAGGGCAGCCATCATTCCTGTACTTAGAAGTCTGCTTTCTGTCATTAGCCTATTGTGGCCTGATCCTCTTTGTTCTCTTACTTATTCATAAATAACATCTCTTCAGAAGGCCTTGCTCAGAGAGAGAAAGAAGTACCTTCGAGTAGTGTCCCTAACCATCCTGTAGGTTGGCTTCTTAAGTTTAAAAATAGTCATAATGGAAGTAAAAAGTTTAAATTGCTACTTCTCAGAATTTGTTGTTGTTCCTTTCTAGTACTTCTTAGTTGGAAATATTAGTTATAAGAGTAATTGAAATGTAAATTGTTGTGGCAGTGGGATTGCCAGAGGATATTCATTCTTACAAAGCCCGAATTATGCCAGGTACCCACTAATTTAAACTATAACCATTTTTCATGTAATTAAAATGGTCATGTGGCACAGACACAGGAATCAATCATATGGTCTCACTTTCTTGCTTCTCAGAAAGAAACAACAATAATTAAAGGACGCCTTCAGCATTTCATATGACAGGTATTTACAAAGTTATAAATGTAAAATAATAATGTCCCTTTGGGGCAAGATTGTGTTTTGCTATTGTGGTCATAATAAAAGTAATGGATGACTATCAGAATGAGAGAAGTCTTTCTTAATGGTTTAAGAATAGTATCCCAACAATTTCTATCTTTGCTAGGAGGAGCATAACATATGAATAATATATTCAAGTAGAGCCTAACCATCTGTGAGAAGCAAGATAAAATACTGAAGATGCATAGAGTAAAATAATTCAGACTTATTTAAGGAAGATGCTCCAAGGTTAGAACTGACTATATGAGAGTACTATGTGGAGATGTAAAACAGTCTTCCTGAAGCAGAAGCTTCAGAAAGTGGAGCCGTAACTGTTCACAGAGCTTCTCTCATCATGCTAAGATGTCCTTCATTCATGTTCAAAGCAATATTGAAACCTTGGGCTGAATGCTGGGAGGGGCTAGATTCCTGAAGAAAGCCATGTATTCTACATACAGAGTTAATCTGAAGGGTACAATGAAAAACAAAGGCAGAAGTACAGCTGTGTCAGATACTGTCACAGGTCCATTAAGAAGTGTCTTTCTTATCTCCAAAATTAGCATGACTGGGAACCTAGGAACAATTGCAGGAAAATCCCAAACATGTGACTTCCCCTTTCCTCCTATAGCCTTGCCCTTGCCACGGTATGCAGGATGGCCCATGCGAATGGTGGCTTCACACAGTCTAAACCAATCATATTGGAGAAAACGTTCTGCCCTTCACAGATGTCTGAAAGTTCATCTTCCTCCTTCTCAACACTCTCGCTACACACTGTGAGGCCAAGAGAGGTTCATTCTATTCATTTTTTCCTCTGACAAGGAAGCTACATCCTCTGAGTACAGAGGACAGAGGAATTCCTTGGCCCTTTTATCCTTCCTTCTTCTACTGAAGCCTGAGCCCTTGTTTATAAGCTTAGCTCCAAAAGCTGGTTTCTTTCAGGTACTTGGCAGCCTGCTCTCCTTTAATCTTTCACTTTTCAAAGAGTCATTTCAAAAGCAGCTGAATGAAAAGTCAAAGACAGTAGGAAAGAGGCTGCTATTCCACTAGCTGGAGATATTTTCATGTTTCCTGGGAGGTGCAGACATGGATGGTTCCATGTGGAATATAACAGAAGAAAGAGCAGGCTATTTCCCCTCAAACTCTCACTCCCACAACAAACTCATCACAGATGGAAGTGCATCTAATCATCCAGTCTCAAGTGATGCAGATTCTCCCCCTCCTTTTAGTTCTTAAAGTCCAAAATGGCTTTTTCTTTTTTTTTTTTTTTAGATGTTGGGGGTAGGAGTTTATTAATTAATGTATTTATTTTTTTGCTGTGTTGCGTCTTCATTTCTGTGCGAGGGCTTTCTCTAGTTGTGGCAAGCGGGGGCCACTCTTCATCGCGGTGCGCGGGCCTCTCACTATCGCGGCCTCTCTTGCTGCGGAGCACAGGCTCCAAACGCGCAGGCTCAGTAGTTGTGGCTCATGGACCTAGTTGCTCTGCGGCATGTGGGATCCTCCCAGACCAGGGCTCGAACCCGTGTCCCCTGCATTAGCAGGCAGATTCTCAACCACTGTGCCACCAGGGAAGCCCCCAAATGGCTTTTTCTCAAGTCATTCTACCCAGCAGGCCTCAGGTCCAGCCTCATATGGAGGCTATAGGAAGTTTATAAGGAATGCGATAGGTAATTCACTTGACCTTCTAAGCTTATGTTTAAAGGATAGACAGAAGACTATTACAGTAAGGCTATCCATGCAGTGTCCCATGATGGGTCAGCTTTTGATGCTTAGAAAGACACAGTCATATTGTAGAGGACACAAAATAACTGAAGACAACTGATCACCCAGTTTTTTGCAAATTTACAAAGATGACAGAAAAAAACTGGTAATAACTGTGAAATGTACAGAAACAAAAACAAAAACCCTATTTCTAATGAAATTGTTTATTGCTTGCCTTAAAAGAGATTTCCTAGTTAAGATACTTTTCCAAGTGGAGAATGCAATAGTGGTGGTAACATTATTTGCAAATCATTGTAATGGGGTTCTATAGGCATATAACCACACTCCAAAGCAATTTCCTGAAGGTACCCAAAAGTAGATTAAAATATGACAAGACGCCAGACTGCAATGACAACAGAGTAAAACGTGCTAAATAGAACTTAATATAGATTGTGCACAATTTAAGTAGATACAGATGTGTGGATGTATTACTTAAAGTTTAAATATGCTGCCATTAGTCTTTACAAATATTAGATGCATCACTTACTTGCATCACTGAAGATATTATTGTACATATGTAATGGATTTTTCTATTATATTTGATGTAATATTATCAGTTCTGTATCTAGAACTCCTATAATGATTAACTCTATATTTCACCTTCAAAACTTTTCTCATCTGAAAAAAATAAAGGCTATTTAGACCAGGGCCTAACTCTCAGTAAAAGAGTCCCTATAAATTTCCTATATTACAGAAAATGATTCTCACATCAACACCATCAAACACGAACATAATAAAATTCATGTGCAGGTCCCTATCAATAGGTTATTAAGCCACAAAAATGCTCACTGAAAATTAATAGATTCTGTATATGGTCAAACTGAGCCTAAGAGATTATCAAGTTTTTTTGCTTTCCATGAGGGATGGCAAGATCTAGGACTGAGGATATGGTGGTCTTGAAATGTATTTCAATAATTGATTCCACACCATCAAAAATTTGATGGTCACATCAGTGCCATGTAGCAGACATTGTCCACTGCTTATCCAATTTCCCTCTCTTTTTCCTTCTAACTAACCCCCATTTTGTTCAGTATCCTCCAAATGGCCATGATTTTCAGGGACCAGCTTCCAACAATAATTGGAGAGAGTGAATCTGCTGATTGGTCTAAGCCTATTGTGGGGTCTCACTCCTCTTCCTGGAAGAGGGGTTCAGGCATGAGCATGGAATATCATTTTGTGATTTTTCTCCTCTCACAGTCTTTGGATGCTGATTTCTCTGATGCTGGGAAATCAATAACCATCTGGGACATGAGGACAGATGATGGCAAACTAATAGCAATTGAGCTTCAGATGAGGCTTTGAAGGAAAGGTTGCATTTGAATCAGAGGTGATAGACTCCCTAAGATAACACTTTCAGAAAAGGACTTCTTATATTTTGATCATTAATAAAGACAAAAGGAATAAAGCAAAATCTAGTTAATAATAGGAGGGAAAGAAAAAGAGAGCCAACAGATGCCACCTCCAGCAGTTCACTCACTTTGGCTGCAATTCACTTACCAGTGTCTTTGGCAATTTCCTCAATGTAAACCAGAGCTACAGAAAAAGTAATATTTAATATCTGAATTTATCTCAGTTGAGAGAGGGATGGCAGTCATGTTATATTTAGAATGCCAAGTCTAATGAACTAATCACAACTTCTAAAATGCCACATTAGGGGGGATGCTAAGGTCCAGCCCCAGCTCAGTTGAAAGGAGATCTGTGTTTAAGGATTTCTGCCTGGAGCCCAGTAGAATGGCAAGCCAGTTACCATTCTTCTAAGCATGGTAAATAGCTTGCCAAGTATTTGCCACCTTTGGTTTTGTTGATTTAACTAAACTGCATAACATACGTACATTGCACCTCTGCTGACTCCAAAAATATCTGGTAACAAGTATAAATATTTCTAAGTTGAATTTCTGCTCATTATTCATTTACATATTGAGTGAATATATCAGGAGAGGACAAAAACAGACAACCAATTATTTATAATGCAAGGCAAGAAGTGATAACTGGTAAATGCTACAATAAAGGCATGAAAAAGGAACATCATTTTCTAATTAAAATTAAACAATTTACAGCCTTCTCTCTGAGATTCGATTGTTGACCCCCTCAGGGTATCTTCAGCATTTTAGACTCATTTGCCTTTTAAAAGCAGATAAAGTTGCAATTTTGCCTAAGCCTAAGGCACAGTCAGAAGAAAGTAAAAAAAGGAAAAGAAGGAAATAGAGGAAAGGATACAAGAGAAAACTTGAGAAAACTGAATGAAAGAGGCAAGAAAGAGGCAGGGGAAACATGGGAAATGGTCACCAACAACTCTTAATGTGCCATTTAACAACCATCCTGGAAGTCTCAGCAGGGTCTTCAAAAAGTTAATCATAATGATCTTTATTTATTTATTTATTTATCTCTAAGCTTCCTGTGTTCTTGATACTTTTTGGAATAAAATGGTTAAGACTGCACAGAAAAATGATTCCTACCCCAAATATCATTTACCCTAACCTCATTCATGTTACCAATATCGTTGCTATTAAAGTCAATTTTGAAAACTTAAACATAAGACAACTTCTAGTGCAGTGGGGAAACCACTGGTGATTCAAATAATTCATACTAAAGATTAATTCTTGAAATGGTGATGAAGTCCCCTTTGATTTAAAATTTCATTATTAGATGGTATCATCTATCAGTTTTAAATCTAGAATATTTTACTCTTTTGCTGTAACATCTTAATTAATGAAATAAATGTGATTGAAGTTGAAAAGAATATTTTAAATGATCCTTCTTTATATTTCTATTTTCCAAACTAGATCATAAAGCTAACTTTTAACTCAATAGGAAAGAATAAAAATACCAGAATTCATAGTCTTTGCTTTTTAGTGCTTTTGCTTCTGCTATGTGTTGGTATTTTTATCTTGATTTTACAGCATTTCTTTTTATGGGTTGCAGTTAAAAAATATTGAAAGCTACTGCTTTAAACTAACTTCCCTAATGCTATCGACCTATTCTATTTTTTTTTAATTGAGTCACTGTAGATGGATACAAAGGGAGGCAACGGTATGACTGGGAACAATGTGCACTCAGTCTAATCAACTGGTTTGATAAATGTTTGCATTTGAACTATTTTACTTTTCTCAGACAAAATCTCACTGGGAACCTTCAAATAAAAAAATGGAGAAAACAGAACCAAACAAAACAGAGTTTCTCTGGTTCGAACAGGGTCTGCCCCATCACCCCTTTTAGCCTCCGTCTGGAGAAACAGTGTTCAAAGCATCAGTGCCTGGTCTTGTAGCACCTCCACTGGGTTCTCTGTCATTTTGAACAAGTTACTCAACTTTTCTGGCCCCAGTTGTTCCACATGTAATAAGAGGAATTTATAACCCCATTATGCTCACAGACGTATTGTAAGTATAAATTACATAAGAGATCTCATCTCCCAAACTCCTAAGTTGCTTCTCAGCCATTGTTTTGTGCCAACTCAGTGTTTTCCAATCATCACAAAGTGCCTTAAAAATGTATCAAGGCCAATTTAATTTGAAATAACCCTAGCACATTTAGGTACTTGCAACTCTTCCCCCAAGATATTTGACAATTGTTAATGTTATAAATTAAACTTGGTTCAGAGACATAGAGAAAAATATACTGTATCCCATCTCTAGGAGATGCCTTATCCTACATGAAATTCTATTATTTTAGCCTTGTTCCTTTGGATCAATATCTGTACTGCATTAAAATATGAAAAATTTTAAAAAAGAATTGTATGGAAGAGTAAATCATAGTCACCAGAGAGTGTAACTTAGGATTTTTTTTAAATATGTGAGTAAACGTTTGGATACCAGGTGCCTGAAGATTGAATTCTAATTGTTATAAGTAATTCCAATTCTGAAAATCGAATTCCAGTTGTTATAAGTCATAATATATAAGTAATAATACCCTGCATTTGAATGCATTTGAATTTTTCTTGGTAGTTTACAAAACTACCCCATCCTAGATCCCTGTAATATCCTTATGGAACACTTAGATAAGCCTTTATAAATTACTTTTTAAAAAATAGTTAAGTAAAATAAAGCTAAGAGTAGGCTTAGTAAATTTCCTAATTTTAAAGTTAGTAAGTAGTAAGAAAATAACCTGAGAAAGGAATCTACCTTCTATGCTCCTTTAGGTATTGATATATCTGCCCTTCCACTTTGCAGTGTTACAAAAACCAGACTTGAATGTCATGAAACAAACATAAGAGGTATTCCAACCCTGATCACCAGAAATAGGACCTCAGAAAACTTTTTGAAGAATTGCAGGATATACCACTTAGCATTACATTTGCCATTAAGTTTGCAGTTCTTTAAATTGTCCCCCAGTGGCCTTAGGACGTTAACATAGCATACTTGGTCCATAGAGCCAGGGTAGGTCTCTCTTCAAGAAGAACTGAGCTCTTCAAGAGAAAACACCTCTAAACACAAAGTATCAATATTATTGCATGCAATTGATGATAAGGGAAGCACTGCAATCAACACTCAATAGAACAGCATATTTGTCATCAGTGAAAATCACTAAATAAACAAGCAGTTTATGGCTTTGTAACATGAGGTAAAAATTTATCTCTAATTTCGGTGCAGTATATTTACTTCCCTGGTTGAAGAGCCGCTACAACAAAAAGATAATGGACATATTTAACCATTAGTTGACACTACTGAGAATGACAGAGGAAACATGAAAATGAATAAACATGGTTCATCTTTAAATAACATTTGTGAAGATGAAACCTTGTGAATTAAGTACAGTTTACTCAAGGGTACTGTTAAAAATGTTTATGAAGTTGCTTTTGTTTTCAGTCCAGAAGGAAGTTTACCTATGGGCTACATTCACTGTTATTCAGTTTGCTTTATTAATTTCACTTAATTTACGTTCTTCTTTTCTACTCTGATTTAGCATTGTGAGCTTTCTGATGTACTCTGTTAGGACTACCAAGAGTGCTGTCTCAACAGCTCTCAAAAATCAATACAGAGTGGGTGGAAAGATAATGTGCTGAACTGAGTTTCTGAAATTGAGGCAACTTTCGTTCTTAAAGCAGTAAAATATATTTTAGAATTTTTAAATATTATAAAGATTATCTAAACTCAACACAGCTGAGTACACAACTATCAATGTAATTTGATTTCAGGGGTGTAACTCCTGACTTGGAAATTAGCTTTTGGTTTTAGTCATTGTTTTGTTTAAAATTTTCTTTTAAGATAACTTTAGACTTACAAAGAGTGGAAAAAATAGTCCAGAGAGTTCCCATATACCCTTCACCCAATTTCCCCTATGTTAACATTTACATAGCCATATAGCAGTAATCAAAACTAAGAAATCAAATTTGAGATAATAACATAAAACTAAGGTACAAAATATATTCATATTTCACCAGTTTCTCCATCCATGTCCTTTTCTGTTCCAGTATCCCACACTGCACTCAGTTGTCATATCTCCTAAGTCTCCTTCAGTGTGTGACAGTCTATTCTCATCTTTCACAACCTGGGCATTTTGAAGTAAACTGGTCTCATATTTTGTAGGATTTCGCTCAATTTGAGTTTCTCATAATGAAATTGAGGTTATGTGTTACTAAGAAGGATACCACAGGGTGATGTGACCTTTTCAAGGGGCACATAATGTTGATATGTATTACTAATGATATTAACATTAATCACTTAACTTAAAGAAGTGTCTACCAAGATTCTCCACTGAAAAGTTAGTACTTTTTGCTCTGAAATTTATAAATATTTGGGGGGAGATACTTTGAGAGTACCCAGAAATGTTGTCTCTGCTTAAAATTTTGCCCACTAGTTTTAGCACCCATTGGTGGAACTTGATTGTGGCAGTCATTACTGTGATGTTCTAATGGGGATATTCTGTTTTCTTCATTCCTCTTCATTTATGAATTGTAATCCTTGCATAGGAGAAGTTGTCATTTCTCCTCCATTTTTTATTAATCTGGTAATTTATTTATATTAGTATGAACTCATGAATATATATTTAACTCTTTGGGTTATAATACAATACTATTGTTATGTATTTTATTGCTCAGACTGAACACAAATTTTTAATTTTTATGACATCAAAATTATCTCTTTTTTCCTTTCTTTTATGGTTAGTGCTTTCTGTGTGCTAAGAAATCTTTATCTACCCCAAAGTTGTGAAGATATTCTCCTAGGCTTTCTTCTGGAAGCATTACTGTTTTAACTTTAACATTTTTGATTTATTATTTAACTCAAGTCAATTTTTTTGCATGATGTGAGTCAAGGGTTGGGATTCTTCTTCCTCTCCCCCCATCCAATTAGTCCAGCAACTTTTTCTGAAAAGACTTTCTGTCCCTTCACCAACTGATTGTTGATACTTTGGTCACAGTTATTTGATCATACTTGCGGGAATATTTCTGGACCCTCATTTTGTATTTTGATCTATTTATCTGTGCTTTCACTAATACCACACCCTCTTGATTACACTGCTTAATAGTAAGTCTTGAAGTAAAAATAAAACATTCAAATTTGTTCTTTTCTTTCAACATATTTTTGTCACTTTAGGTTCTTTTCCTTGCAACTTAGATTTCAGAATGTGCTTACAATTTTTTATTAATTTGTATTGGAGTATAGTTGCTTTACAATGTTGTGTTAGTTTCTACTGTACAGCAAAATGAATCAGCTATATATATACATATATCCCCTCTTTTTTGGACTTGCTTCCCATTTAAGTCACTACAGAGCATTGAGTAGAGTTCCCTGTAGGTTCTCATTATTATCTATTTTATATATAGTATTTTTTTTTTTTTTGGCCATGTTTCACAGCATGTGGGATCTTAGTTCCCTGACCAGGGATCAAACCCATACCCCCTGCATTGGAAGTGCAGAGTCTTAACCACTGGACCACCAGGGAAGTCCCTTATAATTTTTTATCAAAACAAAGGGAAAAAAAAACCATTGCAGTTTTATTGGATTTTCATTGAATCTTTACACCAATTTGTGGAGAACTGATACCTTAACAGTATTGCTTCATCCAATCCATGAACTTGCTATGTATTTCCCATAGAGTTTTAATCTCTCAAATGTTTGGTAGTTTTCAGTGTACACATCTAAAGTATCTGTCATTAGATTTATTTCTAAACACTGTATGTTACTTCAAAGGGAATATTTAAAATTTTTATTTCTCAATTATACTTTGAAAATTTAAAGAAAACAATTGATTTTTGTATATTGACTTTATTTGGTGAAATCTTACAAAATTCCCTTACTAGTTCATAGGACAGATACTATAAGTTCCTTTGGATATTTTATGTACGATTGGGTTGTCTATGAATAATGATAGCTTTATTTCATCTTTTCCAAACTTTATTTCATTTTTTAATTTCTTTTAGTTCTTTATCTTTCCTTATTAAATTTCTGGAATCTTTACTACAATGCTGAAAAAAAAAAATGAGAGCAGGTTTTTTTTTTGTCCTTGATCTAAGAGAAAAGGGATTAATTTGAATGCTTTACTTCATGACTTACTATAAAGCTTTGTAATCAGAGGGTGTGGTATTAGTGAAAGCACAAATAGATCAAAATACAAAATGAGAGTCTAGAAATATTCCCGCAAGTATAATCAAAGGACTGTCAACCAAAGTAATTCAGTGAGTGGACAGAAAGTCTTTTCAGAAAAAGTTGCTGGACTAATTAGATGGTGGGGCGAGAGGAGGAAGACTCTCAACCCTTAGCTGACAATTAAAGTTGATACTAGCTATAAAGTTTTCATAGGTGTTCTTTATCAGGTTGAATAAATTTTCTTCCATTCCTGGCTTATTGCTGGGATTTTTTTTAAATCACAAATTCAATTGTCACTGAATTTAGCAAATACTTTTCCTGCTCTATTGAAATGATCATGTAACTTTTCTCTCATAATTTGTTACTCTGGTGAATTATACTGATTGATTTTCATATGTGAACCCATCTTGAATTCCTAGCATAAAACCTATTTGGTCATCATGTATTATTCCTATTATCTACTGGTAATACTTTAAGGATTTTTGCATTTATACTCATGAGAGATATTATCCTGTATGTTATTTTCTTGCAATTTTTTTGTAATATCCTTGTCTTATTTTGGTATCAAGATTATGCTGGCCTCATAAAATGAATTGGAGGGTGGTTGTCCTTATCTACTTTGTGAAGAGTTTCAGTAATACAGGTATGATTTTTTTCCTTAAGTATTTAATAGAATTTATTAGTGAAGCCATTTGGACCTGGAGTTTTCTTTGTGGGAAATTCTATTTCTTTAACACATATACGACAATTTAAAAATCCCACTTCTCATTGTAAAAGTTATAGTAAGTTGTGTCTTTAAAAGAATATCAATTTCCTATAAATTGTTATATTTAATGTTAGGAAGCTCTTCATTATATCTTCCTATTTCCTTTAACATCTCTAGTGATGTCCCTTTTTTTTTCCTGATCGTAGTTAATTTGTTTTTTGAGGGTTTTTTTCTTTTTTTCTTGATCAGTCTTGTTAGTAGGTTTATCAATTTTATTAATATTTTCAATGAATTAACTGACTTTGTGATTTTCTCTATTATTTGTTAATTTTCAATTGCATTGATCTTTAACTCTTTTATTTCCTTTTGTTTGCTTTCTTCTTTTTAGTGTCTTCTGAAGGTAGGAGACCAGATCATTCATTTCATACCTTTTTTCTTTCATAAAATAAGCATTTAAAGCTACACATTTCCTTTAATGGATTGTTTTAGTTGCATCCCACTAATTTTGATATGGGGTGTGTGTATGTATGTATGTCTGTGTGTCTGTGTGCTCGTGTGTGTGTGCATTTTATCATTCAGTTCATAATAGGTCTAAATTTATCTTTATCTTGTGGTTTATTTTTTGATGCATGAGTTATTTGGAAGTGTTGTGTTTAATTATGAAATACTTCGTGAAATTTATCAATTTTTATTGATATTGATTTCTAGTTTATTACATTTATGTTCAAGAGTTCACTTTGTATTATTTTCATTCTTTGAAATTTATTGGGTTTTTTCACATGGCCCTGAATATGATCTATTTTCATGAAAATTCCATAATCATTTGAAAAGAATGCATATCCCATTTGTAGGCTTGTTTTATTTATTTATTTTTGTAGTGTTCTGAAAATATCATTAGGTTAATTTGGTTGACAGTCTTAATCAACTCTTCTATGTAACTATATGAACTCATACTATCAATTTCTGAAAGAGGGGTCTTTAAAATCCCCAAATAATATTGTAGATTTGCCCATTTTCTTTTTAGTTTTGACAATTTTTGGTTAAAAAACCTTTAGAAATTTTTATGTTAGATTCAGACACATTTAAAATTAATGTAGATTCTTGATTATTTGACACTTTTATCTGATATTAACACAGTCACATCAGCTTTCTTCTGCTTAGTGTTTGCAGGAAATGTATATATTTCTGTCCTTTAACTTATAGCCAGTGCCTGTGTGCCTCTGTTTTTAAAGTAATTCTTATAAGCAACATGTAGATCATTCTTGCTTTTTTTAATCCTGCCTAATAATCTGCATCTTTTTAATCAGGTTTTTTAAGCTATGTATATTTCATGCAATGATTGAGAGGTCTATATTTAAGCCTATGATCTTGGTGTTTTCTACGTCCTGTATTTCTTGTTCCTTTGCTCCTCCTTCCAAGCCTTTTTATTGGGGGGGCAGTGCAGTACGATGTACTAAATCAAGTATCTTTTAATATTCCATTTATGTCCTCTATTGACACTTTAACTATGCTTCTTTGTCATATTTTTAGTGTTTACTGGATAGGTTACAATGTGCATCTTTAACCTTCCAAAAGCATGCCTTTGCACATACATGAACAGCTTGTCTTTGCACATGGTGTTCCCTTTTCCTGGAATGCTTTCTCCACAGATATCTTTAAGATTTTCTTTCTCACTTTCTTCAGGTCACTGCTCAAATGTCACTTCATGAGAAAAGCCTTCTATAACTCCTTTATATAAAATTGTAACCCACCTCTCTGAGTTGCTTTTTGTATCATGTTTTATTTTTTCCATTACATTTAAGGAAATTTGATTAACTGAGGTAATAAATGAGACTGATTACTTAAGGGGGGCTTGGTGTGTTCAATTTGAGTTTATTCAAATTAGTAAGCACAAGTCAATATGATTATTGATATTTTAACGTATTCCTCTAAACTCTTTCAAAATTTATAAATTGAATTTAAAGGCTTATGTTTTGTTTTATAAATTTATTACTTATTTAAAAGTCAACTGCGCTTCCCTCCTGGCTCAGTGGTTAAATATCTGCCTGCCAATGCAGGGGACATGGGTTCGACCCCTGGTCCAGGAAGATCCACATGCTGCAGAGCAACTAAGCCTGTGCGCCACAGCTACTGAGCCTGTGCTCTAGAGCCCATGAGCCACAGCTACTGAGCCCACGAGCCACAACTACTGAGTCCACGTGCCACAACTACTGAAGCCCGTGCGCCTAGAGCCTCTGTTCTGCAACAAGAGAAGCCACCGCGATCAGAAGCCCGTGCACTGCAACGAAGAGTAGGCCCCACTCACCGCATCTAGAGAAAGCCCGCACGCAGCAACGAAGACCGAATGCAGCCAAAAATTAATAAATAAAATAAATAAATTTATTTTTAAAAAGTCAACTAACTGTAAATAATCCTTTAAATATTCAAATTTTCTTCTTCAACCCTCTTTGCCATCTCTCATTCTTCGCATTTCCACTTAAAATTAACAGAAGTTAAAAGAACTGGAATGTTTTTCTCATCCCTCAAGTCTGGGTTGAGACTCCTCCTATATACTTCTAGAAAACTCTTTTTTCAGAATATTTATCACATAGTATTATAACTGCCATTTTGTCTCCCAGCACCTAGTATAGTCCCTGGCACATAGCAGCCACTCAGTAAATACTTGTTGAAGGAAGGAAAGGGTAGAAGGAAGGAATAGCTGGGGAGAGGGAGGAAGGAAGGAAGAAGCCTTCCTCTCCTACTCCTGGTCAACACACCTTCAATATCCATCATTCTTTTTAACCTCACAAAATTTCCAAATTTTCAAAGTAAAATATATCAAAATAGAAGCACTTTTTCACTGCAGTTAGATCCAATATAATTTAAGTTTTGCGTTTGAGCTTATGAAAGAAAGGGAAATTATTCTTTCTGGCTGGCAAGTAATGCTTGGGCAAACTCTTACTGATTTATTAAGGCTACATACACACAGAGTAAATTTTCAGAATATGAAATTCTGTTACTTTTGTATGTTCCATATAGTCTTAAGCACAATATATGCTGTTATGAAATATTAAACCAAACGCCACTATTTCTTGACTTAACATGTTCCATCTTGTTGCTTAGTTACTTTGTTCTACAAAATTTTAAATTCACACTTGCCACTTGAAGCAGAAATTTTAAGGCGATAAAAGCTTTGAAGATAATGACTCAGTTCTGCAGTCTATCCAACTTTTCCAGAAGATCCCTGAAGATATTTATACATACAAAAGCAGAGTGACTCTTCCTAGGTATGACAGTCTACCTTTTTAGCATTTCACATCAATCCTCTTCTCTTTCTCCTATGCTTTGTTTCAGTACCACTCTGTTCATATTTCTTTAAATACATCATAATCACCAATGCCTTCACATCTACTGTGCCCATGTCCTGGATTTCCCAGCTCACTTTTATTTCTTCAACCCAACTTTCCACATGAGAATCAGTCATCTATTCCTCTGTGTTCCTAAAGCCTATACATCACTCATATCTACCATATGTTATTTGGCATAAACATAATTATATCTAGTGAAAAAGATAACTTTTTCTCCTTGTAATATCTTTCCAGAAGTACAATGTGTTTGTTCAGCATAAATTAATGCACAAGCTCTTTTCAAATACAAAGGGAAATCTCGAGGGGCCTGAGTATGAGCAGAATCATTCCACAGCCTTTTCTACAGATGAAAAAGAATTTGCTTGTTCCTCATCTGGGATAGGAAGGAGCAGATCAAAAGACAAAGAAATGGTGATGGATAATGGAGGGCCCCATGATTTAAAATGTGATCCCACCCATGTGTTGCTGAATATCTATGTAAAGATACAAATTCATGAAATGCTTGCATAACAGTAGATTTTGTGAGAAACTGGTGAAAGTTGGAGTTTTGCACTCATATGGCAGGGGTGAAGTTATGACTAAAAGGATAGACACAGTCAGGTGATGGCCAAGACAAAGGTAAGAAAACAAAAGTAATAAAATGCTGTGGATTTGAAGCAAGTTTATAGAAATCTCTCATACCTGGAGTCACTCAGGTTTTATTTTTGACTCTCTGAATTAGAGCCTGTGATCTAGCATGCCTTGGTCAGCTACAGTTTGTATGTAGTCATCCACCCTCAGACTCAATCAAGGTTGCAGACAGTGTTACCTTCACTCAAGTCTGGTGAACAAGGAGATAAGGATATAGAACTTGTCCAGGCACAAATCCTTATTGCTCTAGGAATACACCTCAAAGTCAAAGCAAAGTTTTGGAAACTACTACCTACATTGTTGAATGACATCAAATGGAAAGGTAGGCATACAGGAAGTGGGGTGTGAACTTATTAGCTCAGCAGTTTTAAGAAACTCCCACATGAAGCATCTGACTAGAGGTTATTTTTAACACAGCTTAACTGACACACCACGCTTTAAGAAATTAAAGAAATATTTTCTAGAAGGGGGGAAAAAGTCTGTTGTACATATATTTAAACTGACAAGTTTTTCTCTCCTATTTCACCCATTGAGAGCAGAATCCCTGGACTGGACTGCTACTATACCATTGCCTAACAGGCAGGTATTGGAATCTCTAAATCAGGCCACAAACTACGAGAAGCAATGGACATTTTAAGGGTGCATATATTTAGGGTTTGCAGAGGACGATTCAGTGATGTGAAGAAAACAAGCTCTTGAAATATTACAGTACAGCCACAGATCTTGAGAGTGAAAAAGTGACAGAAATTAATAGAAAGTTGGGAAGATACAGCATATGGTACTAAAGCCACCAGTGAAACTATCTTCCCAATAGAAGAGTTTATAACACTAGAATGGGTATTCCAAAAAATGGAGAAGTTCCATGATTGAAGTTCCAATTTCTGACCACCAGCAGGAAGGGAATGGGGCAGAAATATTTTAAGATATGTGAGACACTTTAACTAAACCATTCAACAAAGTGCTTGGAAATCAGACCCAGGGAGCAATTTATAGCAATGCTTTACTATAAAAAATTTTGACAGCATGAGCAAATTATGAGCCCCTAAATTCTTACTATTAGTGAATCTATTTCGGAGAAAGAGAGAGTGATGTGACATTAGCTGCCCTCTGGGATCAAGAATAAACAGGCTGGCACACTGAAAGTGAGGGGGAAATATGAATTGAGGTAAGTACAGTGCAGACCCAGAAGTCAACTGCAGGCACTAAGTGAGCTTAAGCGGCCCCCCACTTTACTAAGAAGGTTTGGCAGTCATGAGTACTGCTTGACAAGTATTTCTTTTTCTTCTCTCTTTCTGGCACATGGTGCTATTGTGTTTCTCCATCCCCTCTGAACTTAGGCATGGCCACCCAACTTGTTTGGGAGATGAAATGTGAGCAGAAGTGATTGAGTCACTTTCAAGCAAAGACATTCAGAGTCACACACAAGTTGTCATATCCCTTCCCACTGCTGCAGTGATTAAGGAAATACATGTCAAGATGGAGTCTCCATCATCCTGGCTCCCTGATTGTCCCCAATAAACATGTACATATAATATGATTGAGAAGTAAACCTGTATTGTTGTAAGCTCTGTTGGATACACCCTACAGTAATCCCCAATAATGTTTATCTCCTGGTGTTCACACTTTTGTGTAATTCCCTCCCCTTGAGTGTGGGTGGGACTTGCTTGTATGGCTTGCTTCTAACCAACAGAATATGGCAAAAATAACAGGAGGTCGTTTCTGTGATTACATTACAATACATATAAGACTGTCTCACTAACAGACACACTACAGACTCCCCTCACTGGCCTTGAAGAAGTAAACTACCATAAAATAAGGACGTGTGTTGGAGAAGCCAGTGACAAAAGAACTATGGGCAGCCTCAAGGAGATAAATATGGCCTCCAGCATGAAAGTAAAGCGTCAGTCCCATAGCCAATATGAGATAAGTTCTGCCAACAAAATGCAGGAGCTTAGATGTGAATCTTTCCCTAGTTCAGCCCCCGCCAACACCTTAAATGCAACCTGTTTGAGACTCTCATTCAGAGAACCCAGAACCCCAACTTCTAATCTGTAGAGACTGAGATAATTAATGAGTATGTTTTAAGTCACCAAAGTTTCTGATAATTTATTATACAGCAATAGAAACTAATACATCAGCCATTGAATTTTGGAAGTTGTTTATTACCGCAGCATAAGCTAGCTTATTCCTTCTGACAAAAGGATCCAGAATAAGCTGAAGATTTATGTTCAAGATTGTGCCTACGAATTCCTTTACAGTTTAGGTAGCCCTAGCCCATAACAGGCTCCCAAGATCCAGTGGTTTTACTTATATAAGCATCTATTGTGTGCTACTATATGCAGTATTATTGTCCCCATATGTGTGGGACTGAGCCAGAAATTCTGTGAGGTAGAAACACTTACCAGTTGACTGAGATCACAGTGATCATGGGCCTCTTAAAACAGCATTCATGGAGTAAATGCTATCTTTATATCCCAGGATTTTCAAAGAAAATTTATGATTTTGGATTATGTGCCACGTTTATTTGTAACACTCTATACTCTCTGGAACACGATCACATAGCTCCAGATTTATATGCATCCTGGTTTGAAATGTGCAATCTTATAGGAGCCAATTTATAGGAATTAGCTATATGAATTAGTGAATGCATGATGACAATAGTGGATGGATCTAGAATTATAACATCTAATACCTTTTTATAAGGCTGCTATTTGGCATTTATGCTAAACCTTCCTAGTGCCTTACACAACTTTGCATTTGGTTATTTATTTGCCTCTGATTTTTTATCAGTTTTCTCTTATGTCACTTTTCAGAGTCTGCTATGTACTACATGTAAATAACTTCTGTGTAAGTATCTGTCTTTTATAAAAGGCTCTGAGAACCTTCAGGAAAGGGCCATGTCTTATTTTGCTTCCTACATGCAAAGTTTAGCACAGTGCCTGGCAGTTGGTTCTTGGTTACTGAAAAAGAGAGGAAAGGAGTGGAGTGGAGTGGAGTGGAGGGGAGAGGAGGGGAGGAGAGGGAAGGGAAGGGAAGGGAAGGGAAGGGAAGGGAAGGGAAGAGAAGGGGAAGGGAAAGGAGAGGGGAAGGAAAGGAAAGGGAAGGAACACCTTGGTTATCTGGTTGCCACTCATAGACCAAGTTCTTGGTGAATCCGTACTTCCAGGACATGATCTATGGTAGGCAAAGGGTGAGAAGACATGACACATGAACATAGTTCTAGCAAGTCTATGAGGATTGACTCAGCCATTCTAAATTGAAATTTGAGAGCGGTTAGCCCATCCCATAAATATACTCTTCTGAGTACTTTTAACACTTCCTCTACCTCAAAAGCAGTTGACCCAGAAGTTATGGTTATATTTCATGACCCTGTCCCTCAGTTGCTACTGAAAAAGGAGAGAACAGACTCAGGTTAGACTAATTAAATTTTGTCTCTCGAAAATTTGGAATTAAGATTCATTGACAACAGTATCTGCTAGATTGAACTGAGGGAGGAAAAAATTCAAAAGCTGCATGGGTGGCCATATGCATATAGAAGGAGAAAAAGACACAATGTAGAGAGAAGAATAGAGAAATCACAAAGAAAGTGCAGAAATAAGAGACCAGGTAGGAAGTAGGAGGGGGAACAAGAGAGGGAAACTAACTGACTAACTTGATGACTGAAGACTTCCCATTGCCATCCTTGGGTTTACTGTAATTAAATGTGTCTTTTACACTTATCACAAATTGTGTCTTTTGCTTAATTTGAAGTATGATATTTATGAAACATATTTCTACTAAGATATGCTCCTTTTCCCAAGGTCTCTTTTCCCTTTTTTCATCCTAAATTAACATACTAGGTGGCATGAGAAGGATTCTCTGATAGAGGCTAAGGGAAAAAATAAGGCACTTTGGAAATTATAAATAATTTTTATATTTATAATATAAAGATGAGATTGCACTTATCACCCGTTACTAGAAAGCAGTGTGTTTCTCCAAGCACCCTGGATTCCCAAGGCGGCCATGGATAGAATTCAGGCAGTTCATGATGGGAAAAAAGATATCCTTAGCTTTACTAACCTCTAACTGAAATTAGAATTATTTTCAGTTATGGATGTAGGAAAATAAACAGTAATATATAACAATAACTTTAATTTTGTCATCAATAGAAATCAGAAATGTTCACATCCTATAACAAGTTGTCCCAGAAATCCTGACATATTGATCGCAACTTCAAAATGATGGTACTTATTAGACTCACCACTAGATAGTATTATTTAATGCATTAATAAGAAAGCATGAAATTACTGTATCACAAAATTGTTTTTAATACTTTGTTAATTGCATTTCGATGTAATTGGTTTCCTTTGTGATCCTATGTATTTTATTATATGAATTTTAGAACATTATTCTGAGAAGGGATACACAGACGTCATCAGAATTCCAAATGGGTGCAGGGCACCTAAAAGGGTTAAGAACCCCCTACTGACAAATAGAAAAGATAAAAATTTTTGTTTCTGCTATAGCTGAAGTCTTTACATGTTATGGTTGATGAAAGGGTAAGTGGTATTATCATGCTGAGTCAAATCACTCAACTTGACTACCAGTTAAGGAACATAAGTACAGGTTGTATTGAATCTGGAAGGTGTAATGAAAAAATATAAATCCCATCACTTCCATCATTTTTTGTCTTATAAATATGTTCCAATCCTCTTTCAGTAACTAAAGACCATGTAAATAAATAAATAAATAAATATAGATATATACACACACACACACACACACACACACATACACATATTCTAGTGATGATTTTAAATAAGCATACTGTCAGCCCCCAGTTATTACCTAAACTAATTTGAGAAAGAAAATCCATGGCTAGAATTACAAACGAGTGGGTTTGCAATTTATGGCACTTAGGAAGTGAAGGACCATTGACAGTAATTACTTCTTTTCCTCTTAAGGACCCCTAAGAAGGAAGGTATAACATTTTCCTACTGAGGAAATTCAATGTTCAGCAGACCATGCACAATTATAAAATTAGCGAATTGATAACTTATTAACATTAGAAGCATGCATGTTCATCAGTAGATATTTTTAAGTCAACTTCTACTCTAATTTCAAATCAATATTTCAAATGAGACCCACCAAGAAACTTTATTTTATTTCATATTTATTCATTTGCATTTAAGTCTGCTGCATCTGATCAATTCTAGAATCTTTTAGAAGTTTAGATATAAATAGAGAAAACCACTTACTATGAAGTCTATGAAGTTTGCTATCATTAAAAATTAATCTACGGCATTATTCTAAAAATACTCAGTAACTGGTCCACATAAAGAAAGGCCACCTCTGACTGTTTCCTTAACATAGGAAAAGACCTACACCTTGATTCTTGACTATGTGAGAGCAAAGAACAGTATATAAAGGAAGAATGGCTGATGACTGCATAAAGCTTGTTCTCAATATTTTCTGAAGACCCATTTTATGAAAAAGGCTTAGTTTTGAGCCATTCTGCTTGATCTACAAAATTCTGTAGTAAATTTTAGTCTCCTGAAAAATAGGAATAGAGAGAAAAAGTACCTTATGAAGGGGGTAGTTCTATGTTGTAATGTTCAAACAAAGGTTAACTAAATAATGAACAGTTTTGATTGTAACAATCTCTTAATGCCATAGTTAGTGGAGGTGTTTGAAAGCTGCATAGTGGCAGGGTAAAGCTTGAGCTCAAATTCTAATTCTGTCACTTTCCACCTGCATGTCCTAGGGAAAATCATTTAATGAGCCCCAGATAACTCATGTGTAAAAGGAAGAATATAACAATTCTCCCACAGAGATGTTGGGAGGATTTCATGAAACAATAAAAGTGCCTAATAAAGTGCCTGCATATAGTAGGTACTCAGTAAATGTTGGCACCGTGCCCTCTTCTGCTGGTTTCATATCCCTACTGACCATCAGGCTGAGCAGCAGATGCAAATTCAATGCTTGTTGGCTTCAGGTGAGATGGAATCAGGGAAAGAAGAAAACATAAATTTACAGTGATTGAATCCGAAAAAGGACTAGACCTGAGGAGAAACAGGGCAACAAAGCAATACATCTCAAACAGGTAATGGAATAGCTCAAGCTTATATGTCTTTAATTCATGTAGTTTGACTCTCTGAGGGCCTTTCTTTAGCATTCTCCATTGCTTTCTAGAAAATGTGTGCCTTTTATTTTGATTATTTATTTTGATGCTATATATTTAAATTAGGCTTATTATATTTTCAATAATTTAAAGGAAGTGGACTTACAGTGGTAGTACATAATAATATTTCTTATCGTTTAATATCTTAAATTGAAATTTAGGTAATAAATCACTGGGGGATGGGTTGTCCCATTCTAAAACTCCACAGCCTAAGTGGTTGGCTTATTTAAGCAACAATAAGTGAGAAAGGAAGGGGAATGAAAAAGAGAGTAGAAAGGAGAGAAAGAGAGAGGGAGGCAGGAAGAGAAAAAACAGAAAGAGTAAATAGGACATTTTTAAAAATCGAATTTCAGTTAGGTAAGTAGTGGGTACCTCGTTGAGAACACAGACATAGGGTGCTTCTGTAACCCAAAAGTCCAGCCAGGCATGGACTGTTGGCAAAAATATAAGACGATACATTGCCTTTTCCTTCTGCTTCTCCCCTTATAACCCTATATATTTCTTTGTTTTTGCACTTTCAGAAATGCCAAACAGACATGGTAAAATTTCAGAAAAGGAAAGCTAAAGCAATCACAAGGATTCAAAGTGGCAATAGTGCTAGGGAAGAGAGCCAGCAATGCAAGAAGGAACTGAAAAGAGTAAAACTTTTCAACCTGGAAAGACAAAACCAGAGGATGCCAACCAGATTAAGAGCTTAAAAATATAAAAAAGTGGTGACTGATATGCCTAAAACAAGCAGAGACTTAACTTTCAAAATCTAAAATACTAGGGTGAGTCTACTTTAGGGAAGGTCCTTTTTAAAATTGAACAAGGTAAACTTAGGACTGAAAAAAAAGGAAGTACTTAAGCACTCTTTATACAGCAGACAATGATCTTATGAAACTCTTAACCCCTAAGAGGTGAGTACTAACAGCAAATGTAAGTGAATTTTAAAAGGGATTGGCTGGATTTATATACCACAGTGCCATCACTGGAGATTACGAGGAGCTGATGCATGCTTACTTAAGGTTGAGGTCAAGATGAAAAATTACAACCACTCACAATTCATTCCCCAGGGCCATTGTTTGCACAGACTGGGGGTCTGGATGGAACATTAATCTAGACCAGTCCTGGTTATTTCTCAGTTTCTAAGCTTTATCCTCCTAATTTAAAATGGATAAAATCATAAAATAAGCTGGAAGAAAACTTAGAGCCTATCCAGTTTAACTTCCTCATATTAGTCATAGGAAACTTGAGTCCCAGAGTCATGACGACTTACCTCAGGTCAACCAGTTGGTTGACAGAAAAATAAGAAATATTTAAAATCAGTTTTTCTGATTCCTAGTCAGAGAATTCTCCAAAATTTGCAGATAAGAGCATCAACTTCCTTCTCTCTGCACTGCAAAGTATAAATAAAATTATAGAACACAGCAGAGCTGCATCAAGATGCATACGCAGAGCAGGAAATCATTGTGGTTCTCCTTCGTCAATCAGGAAATTAATTTCTTAGTAACAGTTTAAGGTGTTCTATTGATATCTACCCCGTCTCTCTATCTCCTCCATCATGTGCCTTGAAATCCACATAAATTTAGATTCTTTACTAACTTCTTCAGTTCTCATTTTTGAAGCCCAAACTAAGGGAAGAACCTTGGAGATAATTTTTCTGTTAAGGGAAATTGAAATTATGGAAATCAACACCTTTATGGCTTACTTGATTTTAAAATTCATCCTGGTGAGCTGCTCTACAGAAAGTAAATGGTATGCCTACCTAAGGTTTTGCATATGTAGATGTTTCCCCAAACCACTGACCTTGAGGTAAACCATAGTAAACATCCCTCCTGGGCTAACTTGAGGAAGTGGAACTGCTCAGTCATAGCTGGTAAGCATGTTCCCTCTTCACTAATGTGTGTGCACATATATTTAGCCATTCTACAGAGAATTGCACTATTTGGTATTGCATTTGCAGACTCCATTGAAGTAGATGGTCTCAGAAATGTACTAAAAACAAATTAAAACTATTATTTACTGTGTAAAATGTAAGATGGAGGAAGCATTACCTCACTGCAAGGATATTGCAATTTTATTTCACTGATTGATACTCAGAGAAGTCAAACCACAAGTGAAATTAACCAGTCAGAACCCAGTAAAGTTCTGGTCACTCATGGAATCCTTTGTTAATGCCGGTTATCAGAACTTAGTAATCAAAAGGATATACAAAATATAAATAGTACAAATTAACTGAAAACATAAACTACACATTATAGCCAGCACATAATTGCCCATAAGTAGAAAAGAATATGAGAAGATTATGCAAAAAGAGAAAAGCCTGTTATTCCAGATGAATGGAATCTATCCAGGGTATAAGTTTTGCCTAAGGGCTCACCTGCTCTCAGGCACTTCTGAGTAAGCCACTACTTGGTTGTAACATGGAACTGTTAAGTGATTTGTCCATAGAACTACTCTTAGAACTGCCAAATGTTAAAATCTGGTCATTGGAATTCTCTGTATATACCACCCAAGTGTTCCCTCTCTAGACTCTGAAAAATTCTAGTACTTCACTAAGGATTACGTTTTATGTCTTGACTTGTTTTTACTAGATTATAACCTGGTCAAGAGAAACAATAATATTTTAAAATATTTTAAAACTCACTGTGTCCCACATATTATCTGACCTGGCCCCATTGATTGACTGAGCAATCATAGATCATTGATAGGCAATCAAAATGGAGCAGGAAAGGAAAAAGGAGGTCATATTTCAAAGTATATTTATATTCATGATCTAACCTTTAGATTTCTCACAGTTTTGGAAATGATTTTTTTTTGATAAGATAAAATTATTGTCTCTATGTGTAGTAAATCTGCTAAGACTGACATTTTGGAATAAACAGAATTTTTACACAGCAGAAAAACATATCAAAATATCTTTAAAAAGAAATTCAATCCCTGCCTGTTCACAATGGAGCAATAGCACAAAAATAATTCTTCCACTGTAAATAAATTAAAAACTGGAAAAATATATGAAACCACTCTTTTCAGTCACTGGAAAACAGATAGCACAGACGTGTGCTGAAAACAGAAGCCCTTGGCTTTCTTCTTGCAGGCAGGTTTAGGACTGAACAATAGGGAACGATAATTCAAATAGAGCTGCCATCTGTCTCAATATAGGAGACAGAGATTGAAGTTCAATGAGGCCAAGGAAGCTCAACTTGGTTGGGGAAAGGGACTGTAGAATACCAAAGAGGAGAAAGTTATGCAGAGAAAGAGGCCCAGATATTCATAACACTCCCCTTGAGTCATTAGCTAAATAGGGATCTGTACATGTTTGCTGTGGTCCAGGCAAAGAACAACTTTCAGGAAAAGGAAATTTATTGGGGATCTGTATACAAATAACTCTCAGGGCTTATTCAGAGATAGAAATAATTTGTGTTCCCACCAGCCAGAATGGAAAAACCATGTTAATATATGGGGCAGTCAACAGATGTCCCAAAAGAATCATGCTTTAGTAATAAAGCTAGAATGAAGGCTACTCTATACCTGCCCCAATCCCAGAAGCTTGGAAACAAACCACAAAAGCATCAAAACAATCTGTAAGTAACTTTGCCTGCCAAGACACACTTTAAATAGACTTAGTAAGTCCAATACTCAAAAAATGTAAAATCATAATGCCCAACAGCCTATCAAAGTGACTAGATATGTGAAAAGGCAAGAAAATGTAACCTATAACCAGGAGAAGAATCAATTAACAGAAACAGACATAGAAATGACAAAGATGAGGGCATTACGCCAAAATAACGTTAAAGCTATTATTACCACTATGTCCAAATCCTCAAAAATTTAAAGAAAATCATAATGAGAAGGGAAATAGAAAATATAAGAAAAAATCAAATGGAACTTCTGGAGATGAAATATACAATATCTGAAATGGAACTATCGCTGGAAGAAATTAGCACCAGATTAGACATTGCATAAAGAATGATCAGTGAGCTTGAAGATAAAACAATAGCAAGTACCCAAAATAAAGCAATGAGAGAAAAGAAAAGAAAAATAATTTTTAAAAAGAAGAATCTCAGTGACTTGTGGTTAATTGCAAGCTATATAACAAACATGTAATCAAAGTACCAGAAGAAGGAAAAGAAAGTGAGAGATAGAAAAAATAATTTAAGGAAATTAAAATTCCAAAGTTGTCTAAAAGTTTTCCAAATTTGGTGAAAACATTAAACCCAAAGATTCAAGATTAATGAACACCAAACATAATGAACACAAAGAAAACACATCAAAGACGCAGTGAGCCCAAGTTAATGAAATGAAAGAAAAAAACCCATTAAACTAGAACACAGTTAGTGAAAATAACTTACAAAAATAAGCAATGAAGACTTTTTCAAGCAAACATATCAGAAAGAATGTTTGCAAGCAAGTGTGTACTAAAAGAAGTGTTGAAAGAAATTTTTCAGGTTCTATAAAATGATACCAGTTTTAAAAGTAGATGATAACAACAACCAAAAAAAAGAAAAAAGAAAGAAAAAGAAAAGTTAAGAAAGAAAAAGGACAGGAAAGGTAAAAAAAGCACCAAACATAGTAAATATAAACACATGCCAATTTCATTTAAAATTTTTTTAATTATTGGCTCTTTAAATCAAAAATGTTATAGAGTTTAATATATACATATACACATATATGTATACATATGTAAAATGTACCAAAACAAAAGCACAAAGGATTAGAAAGGAAATGTTATAGGGAAATATTTTAAGGTTCTTAAGTCATACATATAATTTAAATGTTTTGTTAAAGATATATAAAATCTAGAGTAGTCACAAAAAGATACAGAAATAAATATAGCTAATAAACCAATAGAGGAGATAAGGTGGCATATTAATAAAACAAAATAAAACAAAACTGAATTAATCCAAAAGAAAAATGAGAGAAAAGGAAACAAAAATCATATAGCATGATGGTAGATTTACACCCAATGATGTCAAAAATTACTTAAATATAAACAGTCTAAGAAACTCTAATTAAAAATCAGAGATTATCACACTGGACCAAAAAAAAAAGCAATAATGAACTATATCCTGTCTACATTTTAAGAATACTTATTTTAAGTATAAAGATACCTAAGGATAAAAATAAAAGAATGTAAACAAACAAACAAAAACGATGTTCTATACAAACACTAATATTAAGAAATCAGTAGTGGCTACAGTTAGTTAAACTAACCTTCAAATCAAGGAATATCCATAGAGATTAAAAAGGGACATTTCATACTGAATAAATGAGTCAATTCCTAATGAGATACAACAATCCTACATTGTATGTGCCTAAACAGAATTTCAAAATTCATGAAGCAGGGCTTCCCTGGTGGCGCAGTGGTTGAGAGTCCGCCTGCCGATGCAGGGGACACGGTTTCGTGCCCTGGTCTGGAAAGATCCCACATGCCACGGAGCGGCTGGGCCCGTGAGCCATGGCCACTGAGCCTGCGCGTCCGCAGCCTGTGCTCCACAACGGGAGAGGCCACAACAGTGAGAGGCCCGCGTACCGCAAAAAAAAAAAAAGAATTCATGAGGCAAAATCTGGAAGAATTGAAAAGAAAGAGACAAACCTATTATTATTATTGAATATTTCAACACTCTTACCTTTGTAATGATAGAACATGCAGACAGAAAATCAGTGAAGATGCAGAAGATTAAACAATGCGATCGAACACTTGACCTAAGTGACATTTATTGATAGAGAACTTAACCAAAGAACAACAGAATATACATTACTGTCAATCAAACGTGCCACATCCACCAAGATAAACCATACGTTGTGCTGTAAAACAAATCAATGAATTTTAAAAGATTCAAATACATAGCATGTTCTCTGACAACAACAGAACTAACGTAGAGATCAACAAGAGAAAGCTATCTGGAAAAATCCCCAAATATTTGCACGTGAAACAATGCACTTCTAAATAAATATGTCAAAGAAAGAATCACCAAAGAACTTGAACTGAATGAAAATGAGATTATCAAAATATCAAGATTTGTAAGATTCAGTCAAAACAGAACTTATTTATAGCTTTACATACTTATATTAGAAAAGAAGAAAGATCTAAAAACAAATGAGGTAGACTTTTTACTTAAGAAACTAGAAAAATAAGAGCTAATTATACATAAATTAGTATAATGAAGAAAATAGACACACAATTTAAAATCAATAAAATAGAAAACAATAGAGAAAAATTAGTAAAAACAAAAGTTGTCTCTTTGAGAAGGCAAACAAAAGTGATATCTAGCTAGCCTGACCAAGAAAAAAAGAGAGAAGATACAAATGACCAGAAACTAAAAAGAAGGCATCACTAAACATCCCACAGATATTAAAAATATAACAGAGGACAATTTTCATAACAACAAAAATATATGGTCCTTTCAAAAAACATAAATTCCTTGAATATCACAATGGACCAAAACAAAAGAGAAGACAGAAAATCTAGTTTTTGCAATATTTATTAAAAACATTGATTTTTCTATCAAAAATATCCCACCCCCCCCCAAACCTGCAGGACCTTATGATTTCAATGATGAATAGTGTCAGACATTTATGGAAGAATTAATATCAACCACATATATACTCTTTCATGAAACAGAGGAAGGCACACTGAAATCATTTTATCATCCCGATACCAAAATCAGACACAAATATTACAAAATAAGGAACTACTAGACTATATCCTCATGCATATAACTGCAAAAAACCTTAACAATTTATAGTAAATAAAATCCAGTAATATATATGGATAACATATGAGGTTTACCCTGGAAATGCAAAGATGATGATGAAGACTTAAGATCCACAAATGGATCTTACCTGGGGAATGTAAAGACTGGAAAAGGTAACTCCTTCGAATGCAAAGACAGGAATACAATACTTCAAGGAATATGAAAAATCAAGGAAACATGACTCCACCAAAGGAACACAATACAGCCTTTTCAAAAATGGTATTGGAACAAGTGGGTAACCATATGGGGAAAAACAAATCTCAATTCTTACCTACATCTTAAAAAAAAAATGTCAAAATGACAGACTCAAATGTAAAAACTAAAATTATAAACTTCTACAAGAAAATACAAGAGAAGGCTGTGTGATCTTGGGCTAGGCAAATAGTTCTTAAGTCACACACACACACAAAATAAACTATAAAAGAATAAAACCTAATCAGAATTTTAAATTACTGGTTTTCTAAAGACACTGTTGGAAAAGAAAAAAGAAGTCACAATCTGGAAGAAGATATTTGCAATAGACACTAACGTGAAGGAGATCCAATTTAAAAATGGGGAAATGATTTGAACATACACTTCACCAAAAAGGAATATTCAAAAAACTAATAAGTACAGGAAAAGATGCCCAACATCATTAATTATCAGAGAAATGCAAATTTAAATGGCAATGATATAACACTATACACTCACACTCAAATGTCTAAAGCTTAAAAGGCTATTGTCCAAAAGGTACAATGTTCCAGTTATAAGATAAATAAGTACCAGAGATGTAATGTACGACATAATAAAACATACTGAACACCATTGCATGTTACATACAAAAGTTGTTAAGAGAGTAAATCCTAAGTGTTCTCATCACAAAGAGAAAATGTTTTTCTATTTCTTTAATTTTGTATCTATATGAGATGATGGATATTCACCAAACTTGTAATAATCAATCAATTAATTAATTTAAAAGTAAAATTAAAAAGACTATTATCCTTGCAGTAGAGCAACTGGAACTCATACATGGCTGGTGGGAACATGAAAAGATTAAATCTTTGCAAAATTTGATTTTTCAAAAAATTTAAACATATAGTTACTTTATGATCCAGCTATTCAACTAAGATATTTACCCAAGAAAACTAAAAATATATGTACAAAAACACTTGTATGGGAATGTTCATGGCAACTTTCTTCATTAGTCAAAAACTAGGAACCAGATGCCTGTGTTCAAGAGGCAAGTGGAAAAGGATTTGTAGGATACTACTCGGTGGCGTAAAAGAACAAACAACTAAGACAATGAAGTGGTGGAATCCAAAAACGACATGCCGAGTGAAAGAAACCAGACACATAAAAGTATAAGCTATGGGCTTCCCTGGTGGTGCAGTGGTTGAGAGTCCGCCTGCCGATGCAGGGGACACGGGTTCGTGCCCCGTTCCAGGAAGGTCTCACATGCCGCGGAGCGGCTGGGCCCGTGAGCCATGGCCACTGAGCCTGTGCATCCGGAGCCTGTGCTCCGCAACGGGAGAGGTCACAACAGTGAGAGGCCTGCGTACCGCCCCCCCTCAAAAAAAAAGTATAAGCTATATGATACTATATCTGCGAACCTCTAGAAAACCCAAATCTTATTTAAAATGACAGAAAGCAACTCAGTGGCTACCTGGGACCCAAGCTGGGGTGACAGAAATATTCTGTATATTGATTTTAGTGGTGGTTACACAGATACATACATTTATCAAATCACATAAAACTACATTTAAAATCCCATACTTTCTGCTCTTTGGCCACCATAATGCAAGACTCCCATGTCTGGGAGCCTTGTAGAGCTTGCTTTTCATCTACACATCTATGACATTTACCAGCATAATGCAAATGATGCCATCATAAATGCAGGCATGCACAGATTGTATACAAATATTTGTTAATAGGCTATGCTGCCACGGAAAAGTATATGTACTTTCTGAGTGTTGACTGCAGGGTCCTTTACATGTCCATAAGTTGAGGTTGTTTATTAAATTGTCTGATTATCAGTGTATAAAAACACCCTATCAAAATTCTGTTTTGGCAATTTTCCTAGATAATTCTGTCAATATTTATCTCATATGTTTGTGGTTACAATGGTTGATGTATTCAGGTTTCAGAACTGTGATATTTTTATGGTAATTTTTTCCTTTTATCATTAAGTGATAATCCTCATTATCCCTAGCAATACAATTTGCCTTTGAAGTCTATCCATTTTGATAATATTGCTACCTCAACTTTCTTTTGATTGAAGTTTTTAAATTTTTTTAACATCTTTATTGCAGGATAATTGCTTTACAATGGTGTGTTTCTGCTGTATAACAAAGTGAATCAGCTATACATATACATACATCCCCATATCTCCTCCCTCTGCATCTCCCTCCCACTCTTCCTATCCTACTCCCTAGGTGGACACAGAGCACCGAAGTCCAAGCTGATCTCCCTGTGCTATGCAGCTGCTACTCTCTCACTTCGTCCCAGCTTACCCTTCCGCCTCCCTGTGTCCTCAAGTCCATTCTCTATGTCTGCGTCTTTATTCCTGTCCTGCCCCTAGGTTCTTCAGAACCTTTTTTTTTTTTTTTTTAGTTTCCATATATATGTACTAGCATACAGTGTTTGTTTTTCTCTTTCTGACTTAGATTGAAGGTTTTTTTAATAGATATTTTCCATTTCTTACTTTTCAACTTTTCTATATCTTTATATCATATGGCTGTCTCCTAAATTAGTTTATAGCTGGATTTAGTTTTTGTTTGGTGGTAAGTCTCTCTCTCTCTCTCCACGTAAGACGTTCTCATCAAGGAATTTTCTTATATTTACAATTATTGTGCTACTGATATATTCAAACTTATTTTAATTTTTTATTTTTCATGCTTCATTTTTATTAGTATTCAGCCTTTAATATCCAATTTGCAATATTTATCTGTAGTTAAATTTGTTATAGGATTATAATTTTTCAGTTGAAACTTGCCAGGCCTTTTCTAAATATAATTATCAAAGGGGAGAGAAGAGGCACCAGTCCATGTCTATTTCTTAGTTGAAATGATCAATCCTTCCCTCAATAAGAATGATATATTTGTGAGAATTTTGGAGTTGGGAAGAGTCTTACAAAAGTGGCCTAATCCATTGTACATGTGAAAATCGAAGCCTGGAGGATTTACATATGTTGTTCAAGGTCATAAAGTGAGTTAGTATGACTGAATTGAATTCTACTAATTCTTAGTCTAGTGTTCTTTCCATGCTGTGCTTTCAGATTTACATTGTACAGGCTGTTGAATATCATCATTTCTGCAGTACAATAGTAGCATGTCTTCCTCTTAAGGAGCTTGTAAATTGAATCAATTCTGAGATATGCATATTAAATTAAGAAGCATGCAAAGCAGATGGTAAAATGCAAATGAATTAAGAGCTCCAAGGTTATACAGATTTGAATCTATTTTAAAAAGTGACAGTCTGTTTTAAGTCTCATCAGTGACTTTGAAAACAATAGGCTCAGCCATAATGGGAAATAGGAAACATTTTCTAACTTGCAGTTGTCCTTTGTAAAAAATGTTTTATTTCAATACCTAATTTATTATTTCTCATTTATGTATACCATGCAGCATTATTTCTCTACAAGCTTTACCTTCCCATTGAGTATTTGAATTTTCCTATCATTTATTTTTCCTCAAAGGCATTAACCTGCTTTTCTAAGTCATATTTCATTTTCTTTGTTACTTTTGCAAATACCTAAAATATTAAAACATTATTTCCAGTTAATCCCATATGCAACACAAAATGAAGAGCGAGTGTAGAGAATAATTACTCTGTATTTCAAAATACAGAACTGCTGGGGTAAATTAAATGATGGACAATTATGGCAACAGGTCTCACAGTACTGACAATGGAAAAGTGGAAGGCATACCTGGAAAAAGCTTACACTTTTCTCTACATGAGAAAAAAAGGGAAACACTAAAATGCAATTTTAAATCACACTTCAATTTCCAGGTTAGTGTTCTCTTCTCAAAATATACATTGCCAACCCCCCAGGTTCAGCAGATCTTTCAAAACCAGCCTTGGAGATTTCAGTCTAGGGCTGCATTCTTAGTATATTCTTCAGTGGATAGACCAATTAGGCTTGTTTTCTGACAGCAGCCAATGTCATGGGGCCCTTGCTGAAATTTCTGTCACATTTTGTGTCTATGAAAATGAACTGCATCCTTAGGAATTTCAAAAGGCAATGAAGCAGGGCCTTCCCTGGTGGCGCAGTGGTTGAGCATCCGCCTGCCGATGCAGGGGACGCGGGTTCGTGCCCTGGTCTAGGAAGATCCCACATGCCGCGGAGCGGCTGGGCCCGTAAGCCATGGCCGCTGAGCCTGCGCATCCGGAGCCTGTGCTCCGCAACGGGAGAGGCCACAACAGTGAGAGGC